>NC_061116.1:38409900-38473767 GCF_002878395.1 Capsicum annuum
CAGCCCATCGCAACCAAGGCAGTAACTCCCTTTTTTTGGCCTAAGTGCGATGGCCAGGATGATGGACCGTCGTTGTGACCATCAGGTTGAGGCAGTGTGGCCAAATCCTAACAAACGTATGATGGATAATCTGATGGACCATCGGATTTATTATGGAACATCATTTAGATAGTAAAATTGAGGTAGTGTAATATTTTACTGACTGATGTATGATGGAAAATCCAACGGACATTCAGGCTGAGTGATGGACCATCACTTCAAACATCACAGACCCAGTTCAATATTTTAAAGTTAATTTTAAAAGGACTTTTTGATCCTTTTCCCACTCTTTTTTTCATGTAGAGCATTGAATAAGCTTCCTATCGATACCAATTTCGTCAAAATTCGACATCGGACGAGGAAGTTATGGCCATTTTACTGAAAGCAGTCGGAACCACCCAGTTGCGAAGTCTGGGTTAACGGACCGTCACCCAGACCTTTGTAACCAAGGTAGTAACTCCCTTTTTTGGCCTAAGTGCGATAGCCAGGATGACGGACCACTGCGATGGATCGTCGCGCTGAGGCAGTGCCGCCTCATCCTGACCAACGTGCGACAGACAATCCGATGGACTGTTGGATTTGCAACGAACCATCGTTGAGACCGTCACATTGAGGTAGTGTATTATTTTGCAGACTGAGTAACAGACAATCCGATGGACCATCAGGCTGAGCGATGGACCATCAGTTCGACCATCGCAGACCTCGTTCAGTATATTTAAGTTGATTTTAAAAGGACTTTTTGATATTCTCCAACTCTTTTTTTTTAATGTATAGCATTGAATAATATTTCCATCAATACCAATTTCATGAAAATCCAACATTGGACGAGGAATTTATGGCCGTTTTACTGAAAGCAGTTGAAACCGCCCAGGTGCAATGGCCAGGTTAACGGATCGTTGAGTTTGTGGTGGACCATCGCCCAGACCATCGTAATAAAGGCAGTAACTCTTTTTTTTGGGCCCAAGAGCTACGGCTAGGATGATAGACCATCGAGGCTGTGACGGATCATCGTGCTGAGGCAATGTGGCTTCATCTTGGCCAACATGCGACAGATGATTTGATGGACCGTCATATTTTCGATCGACCATCGTTGAGACCGTCGCATCGAGGCAGTGTATTATTTTGTAGAATGATGTGCAACGGTTGATCTGATGGATCAACAGGCTGAGTGATGGTCTATCACTTCGACCATCGCAGAGCCTATTTAGTATTTTAAATTCAATTTTATGAAGCAATTTTTGTATTTTCCCTCTCATTTTCTCATGTGGAGCATTCAATAAGTTTTCTATCAATACTAATTTCGTCTAAATTTGACATTAGCCGTGGAAGTTATGGCCGTTTTATTAAAAATAGTTGGAGCCGCCCAGGTGCGACGGTCAGGTTGACGGACCGTTGAGCTTTCAATGGACTATTGCCTAGACCATCCAAACCAAGGCAGTAACACCCTTTTTTATCCCAAGTGCGACAGCCAGGACGATGAGCTGTCGAGGCTGCGATGAACTATCGCGCTGAGACAGTATGGCCTCATCCTGGACAGCGTGCGATGGATGATCTGACGGACCATCAGATTTACAATGGACCATTGTTGAGACTGCCATATCGAGCCAGTGTACTATTTTCCTAACTGATGTGCGATGAATGATATGACAAATCGTCAGGCTTTCCGATGGACCGTCACTTCGACCATCGCAGACCTCATTTGGTATATTTAAGTCAATTTTAAAAGGACTTTTTGGTCTTTTTCCCACTCTTTTTTCATTTAAATCATTGAATAAGCTTTCCATCTATACCAATTTTGTCAAAATCTGACATCGAATGAGAAAGTTTTGGCCATTTTATTGAATGCAGTCAAAACTGACCAGGTGTGATGGCAAGGCTGACGGACCGTTGAGCTTGCGATGGACCGTCACCCAAACGGTCACCACCAAGGTCGTTACTTTATTTTTTGGGCCTATATGCGACAGCCATTAATGATGGACCATCGAGGCTATGATGAACCGTCACTGGTACCATCATGCCGACGCAGTGTGGCCTCATCCTGGCCAAAGTGCGATGAATGATCCGATGAACTATCGTTTTTGCAACAAACCATTGTTGAGACCATCACATCGAGGCATTAAATTATTTTACTGACTGATATGCGACAGACGATACAATAGATCATCAGGCTAAGCAACGGACCATTACTTCAATAGTTGTAAACCATGTTCGATATTTTTAAGTTGATTTTAAAAGGACTTTTTGGTCTTTTACCACTATTTTTTTCATGTAGAGCATTGAATATGCGTTCCATCGATACCATTTTTATCAAAATCCAACATCGGACAAGGAAGTTATGGATGTTTTACTGAAAGCAATCGAAACCACCTAGGTGCGATGGTCGGGTTGATGAACCATCACCCAGACCATCTCAACCATGGTAGTAACTCCTTTTTTTGTTCCAAATAGGATGGCCAGGACGACGGACCATCGAGGCTTTGACACACCATCTATGGGACTGTCGCGCTGAGGCAGTGAGGCCTCGTCCTGGCCAACATGTGATGGACGATCCGACGGACCGTTGGATTTATGATGGACCATTGTTGAGACCATCGCATTGAAACAGTGTATTATTTTTCTGACTGATGTGCGATGAATGATCCGACGGACTGTCATAGACCCTGTTCAGTATTTTTTAGTCGATTTTAAAAGGAATTTTTGGTCTTTTTCCCACTCTTTTTGTCATGTAAAGAATTCAATAAACTATCCATCGATACCAATTTTGTCAAAATCCAACATCGGACGAGGAAGTTATGGCCATTTTAATGAAAGCAGTCAGAACCGCCCAGTTACGACGGCCGAGTTGACGGACCATCGAGCTTGTGATGCACCATCACCCAGACTATCCCAACCAAGGTAGTAACTCCTTTTTTTGGCCTAAGTACGATGACCAGGATGACAGACCATCGAGGTTACGATGAACCGTTGGGCTGAGGCAGTGTGGCCTCATCCTAGGCAATGTGCGACAGACTATCAGATTTGCGATAGTCCATCATTGAGACCATCGCATCGAGGTAATGTATTATTTTGCTGATAGATATGCATGGATAATTTGATGTATCGTTATGCTGAGCTTGCGACAGACCATCGCCCAGACTATCCTAACCGAGGCAGTAACTCCCATTCTTTTTTGGCACCTTGAAGTTGGTCAAACAAGTCATCAATTTTGGGGAGAGGATACTTGTTATTGATATTAACTTTATTGAGCTGATGGTAATCAATACACATTCTGAGAGAACCATTTTCTTGTGCACGAATAAGATTGGTGTGCCCTATGGGGACATATTTGGCTTGATGAATCCCTTATCTAAGAGATCCTTCAATTATTCTTTCATTTCTTTGAGTTCTATTGGTGCCATTGATGTGCTAGCATATTTAAAACTTTTAACTCAGAATAATTGTAAGTTCTTAAGTAACTATTGTTGTTTTTGATAATATTTCTTTGATATTGCAGTGAAAGGCAAGATGCAAGAGAACCTAAGACTATAAGGACCAAAAGAAGTAAATATGGAATAAATAGTCAAGAAATTGCAGAAGAGCAGTTGACCACTTTTGTGATAAGTCATCAACTTGGTGATAAGTTATCAGGTCCATCGTCAGATGGAGGCAGTGTGATGAAGTTGGAGAAGAAATGTGATGACATCCCCTGATGTGTCGTCACAAATTTGATAAGCTATCAAGAGCATCGTCATCTTTAGACAGAGAATAAACTTTAGTTGAAATCCGTGACAACATTGGTGATAAGTCGTCAAAGTTTTGATAAGCCATCAGGTTTTGTTGTCAGCCTAAAGCAGAGAATGTCAAAATTAAAGAGGATCTGATGACATTCCTGATAAGTCATCAGAACCCTAATAAGGCATCACATATGTCGTCGTCTATTCCGAGAAAGAGCTGTAACCTGTGATTTTGTTCCATAATTAGCCTAAGTATTTAAGGACAAGTCTAGGTTTTCCTTAAGAGTTTGAGTCATCTAAGGGACAAATTTTGGAAATTTTAATTCTGAATTTCCTTTAAGTTACATCTATAAATAGTAGCTTTTAGGGTTTCAATTCGAGAGGGGGCGGGGGGGATAAATCTAAGATATCTTGAACTTCACGAAATTTAGTATTTCTCTCTCTAGTTTTGGATACACTGCACCATTAACTTGTGAGAGATTACTATTGCTTTTTGCATTGTTATTTAGTGATTGAATCAAAGAAACAATTATTGCTTTTCATTGCTCTATAAGTTTATCTTTCAAATCATGAATTCAATTATGTTTTTTGTTCGTTACATCGCCAATGGCTAAACTCTATCAACCTGAGTTATGGGATCTATGGTTAGGTGTTAATAAGGTATTAAGTGTTCAAGATTCAAAAGGTGGTAGGATTTCTTGATAATTCTGAGGTTTTAATTAACGTCTATTGGTTGCAAACAGTAGACACACCTGCTTTAATTCGCTTGAGAAAGAAATCAAATATAGTAGGAATGAATTTTCAACAGGGACTCAAAAATACTTTGTTTAATAATTAGCGTTGTAACAGGGTTGGTTAACCTGAGGTAAAATATGGGTAGCAAATAGAAATTCCCTAAGTCCGAGAGGAGTAGAGAATTAAACGCTTAAGTAGGTCGAGAGACATTTAAGCATAACATTGATAAAGATAGCTTGTTATCCTACCCACTAGGAGAATCTTGAACCACTTTTAGCATCTGTTTTGTACCGAAAGCCCTAGAGAACATAACTTTGGCTATTTCATAAACTCTTGATTTACAAACACCAAAAGTAAAGTGATAAACAATAACTTGTTAAAACTAAACCCCCATTTTATTTTTCTGTATCATTTGTTTGAATTTAACTTGTAGCTTTAGTTTCAAACTAGTTTAATCGCCACTCACATTGTTCCCTGTGGATTCGACCCTGACTCCAAAGTTGGGTAAATATATTGACGATGACCACCTTGCACTAATTGATGTGTAAGTACAGAGTTATCAAAAATGGCACTAGTGTCGGGGAAATATTTGGCGTATTAAGTTAGTTTGGAATTTTAGCCCACTTGCTTGAATTCAAACTTGTAAATATTTGTCTTTAGTTTTGTTTTATTTCTTCTGTTAGGTAGATTTTTGTTTTAGTTTACTTATTAGTATTGCATCATGGAATGAACATGAGCTTAGTTGTTGGAAATCTTATCTTAATGATCTATGTCCATATTGTGATGGACCTCACTTTTGGTAAGATTGTAGATATGCTCCCCGGAGAGAGGTGTGTGCGCCATCTCCATCCTATCGAGAGTATGATTGTTCGTTATTTGGTGGTCAAGATGGATATTGGAGTGATTTACAAAATGCCCTCTCCCCTAGGTATGCTAACCTAAATTCTAGATTTTCTTATGATTTTGATAGGTCTTATGGTCAAGAATAGGAAGAATGAAGCACCGAAAAGAGTGGCATTAAAGCTATGCTTCAACTAGTGTTGGATTGTATAGACACAACGAATGATATCATACATGATAAACATCAAGACATAATGAAAAATAACGAGGAAAGAAGAATGATAGAGCATATGGATATAGAGGTCAAGCATTCAAAGCACTTTTCCATATTATGTTTAGATGATATATTATTTATGGAATCATTTAACATAATGGACGAGTGTGAAGATGAGGAACAAGAATCCTATATCAATGTTGTGCTTGATGTTGAGAAACCCTTGATGATTTTCCAACCAACCAAACCAACCATGAGGGATGATGCCAAGATTGAGGAAACGGTGCTAGAGGCAAGAAAAGAAACCAAGCAAATCTCTTCTAAACACTCTAGCCCAATTCAGGGTGAGGATGCCCAGAAGGATGCAACTCCAAAATTAAGAAGAAGACCTCATACAAACCATTTTTCAACATTGTGCTTGATGGATGAGATGGAAGTCCACCTACCCAAGCAACAGAGGTGTTTTGAGGATGAGGAACATAATTCTTATATTTTAGAGTTTGGGATTCAAAAACAGCAAAATGAAACCCCCCACTTGAAGGTCAGTAAAGTCAAAATTCAATGTGCATCAAGTGGATTATTGATAATCTCATCAATACCCAATGAGCCTATCTTGAAATTTGATATAAAGTTGGGTAAGAGATTCAAGTCATCAAAGTGGCGAGATAAAGGAAGTGTCGTTGTATCTGTACATTTGCCTAATGCACCTCGAAGATGTATTGATCAAAAGTTGGGTCGACATTTTAAATCCCCCAAGTGGAGACATAAATAATTATCAACTAGGTATCTTGATGATGTCTATGTAGTCAAGATAACTAAGTCGTTCTGTGATACTAAATCAGGAGTTTCTTGGGAGACAACCCAAGGTATTTTGTTATTTGTATTCGTATTATGTGATTGACATCAGATCTTTGTACCTGTGTGGCCGCAACTATGTTTCTACCTCTCTTGTTTTGGTTTGATGTATTGGGAAAATTGCATGATGTTAAGTTAAGGGTGGGGCTACTTGTGGGTGTTGATGTCCTTGTGGGTTTTTGTTGCCGTGCCTCTTTTCCTCGGAGTCATGTTCCTAGTAGATCTGGCATATTTAGGCGTATTATGTTTTATTTTGTGATGTTTTGTGGTTAACTAGGAGAAATACAAGTAATGAGGCAATTAATATATTTTGTGATTTTTGAGCACCTCTCCAAGCATCTATTTGTAATACTGTGTGAACTACATCTAATTGTGACCATAGTGCATATTTTGGTGGTATTAGTTTTATCAACTTGATAATTAGTGCTAAACAATTGCACGAACCGGATAAGTAGTGCTACGCGATATATTTGTGTGCCATGTGTGTGTGAGGTCTTACTCAGTTCCCTTTGTGTGTGAATCCAGAACTTGCCCGATTAGTCTTTCCTTAGTTGCAGGGTAGGGGTTAGGAGATGATCATAGGACATTTTGATATTATCCCACTTTTAGCCTAAATTACCTTCCCTATATAAATAATATCCCTTGATCCCTATTTTGAGGATGAATAGCCTATTTCCTTCATGACACCTATCACCTTCCCATTTATTTCACAATAACCTATTTTGGACTTGGTCCTTCTTGGACACTGTGTACCTTGACTTAGGCAAATAACCTAAGCTGAGGGTGGCTATCATAGGGGTGTGTGATGCAAAATAAGTATGAAGATAGGTAGAATAAGAGAAAAGAATAAAAAGATAGGTGTGGTGTAAAAAGAATAAGAAAAGAAAAAGTTGTATAAAAGATTAGAAAAATATTATTTGGTTTTTGAAAAGATTGAACCCACCTTGAGCATGTGTGATCAATAAAACGGAGGAAGAGAAAAAGGCTAAAAAGTGAAACCCCAAGAGGGTTAGCATAGTGTCAAGGAGGCGTAGTCACTTTAAATACCCTTGAATATCATACCATCCCCTATCCTACATTACAAGCCAAGAAAAAGACCTATAGTGATCCTAGCTGACCTGTCTAAAAACCTTGATACTGACTAAAAGGGCAACCCTATGGCATTTGATGTACATTGAGTGGAACTTCATTCTGAGAGTGAGTCTCGTGATTATCCCTATTTGTATATATGTGATTTAGGATATGAGAGAAGAATGGGTTCTATTGCTGAATTTATGCCATATCTTGATTCCTGGGTGTTGCATTGTTGTTTTGCAACAGTATACCTAGTTGAGTTTGAGTTGATTGACCTAGGATAAGGTGAAGTTGTGTTGAGGTGATAAAGTAAATTGACTGCCGAATGTACTTTGTATTCTCTTGGTGATATTTTGGTTGCTTAAGGATAAGCAATTGTTTTAAGTTGAGGGTGTTGATGTGCTAGCATTTTGCTAGCACATTTAAGACTTTTACCTCGGAATAATTGTAAGTTGTTAAGTAACTATTTGTTTTTGATGATATTTATTTGATATTGCAGTGAAAGGCAAGATGCTAGAGAACCTAAGACAATATGGACAAAAAAAGGTGAATATGGAACAAATAGCCAAGAAATTACAGAAGAGCAGTTGATAACTTTTGTGATAAGTCGTCAACTTGGTGATAAGTTAATAGGTCCATCATCAACAGGAGTTAGTGTGATGAAGTTGGAGCAGAAGTGTGATGATATCCCCTGATATGTCTTCACAAATTTGATAAGTTATCAAGAGCGTCATCAAATTTAGATAGAGAATGGACTTCAGCTGGAATCTGTGACGACACTGGTGATAAGTCGTCAACGTTTTGATAAGCCATCAAGTTTTATCGTCAGCCTAAAGCAGAGAATGTCAAAATTAAAGAGGATCTAACGGCATTCCAGATAAGTCATTAGATTCCTGATAAGGCGCCAAGCATGTCGTTGTCTATTCCAAGAAAAAGCTATAACCTGTGATTTTGTTTCCATAATTAGCCTAAGTATTTAAGGACAAGTCTAGGTTTTCCTTAAGAGTTTAAGTCATCTATGGGACGAATTTTGGAAATTTTAATTTTGAATTTCCTTTAAGATACAACTATAATTAGTAGATTTTAGGGTTTCAATTCGGGGATGGGGGGGGGGAGGGGGGAAGAAATTTGAGACATTTTGAACTTCATGAACTTTAGTATTTCTCTCTCTAGTTTTGGATACATTGTCACCATTAACTTGTGAGAGATTACTATTGCTTTTTGTGGATTTATTTAGTGATTGAATCGAAGAAACAATTATTGCTTTTTATTGCTCTGTATGTTTATCTTTCAAATCATGAATTCAATTATGTGTTTTGTTCGTTACATCACGAGTGGCTAAACTTCATTAACCTGAGTTATGGGATCTAGGGTTAGGTCTTGATAAGGTGCTAAGTGTTCAAGTTTCAAAAGGTGGTAGGATTTCTTGATAATTCCGAGGTTTTAATTAACATCTATTGGTTGCAAATAATAGACCCACCTGCTTTGATTTGTTTGAGAAATAAATCAAATATAGTAGGAAGTGAATTATCAACAGGGACTCGAAAATACTTTGTTTAATAATCAGTGCTATAACAAGGTTGGTTAACCTGAGGTAAAATCTAGGCAGTAAATAGAAATTCCCTAAGTCCGAGAGGAGTAGGGAATTAAATGCTTAAGTAGGTGAAGAGACATTTAAGCATAACATTGACAAAGATAGCTTGTTATCCTATCCACCATGAGAATCTTGAACCACTTTTAGCATCTTTTATATACCGGAAGCCCTAGTGAACATAATTTTGGTTATTTCATAAACTCTTTATTTACAAACACCGAAAGTAAAGTGAGAAACAACAATTTGAATTTAACTTGTAGCTTTAGTTTCAAACTAGTTTAATTGCCACTCACATTGTTCCCTATTAATTCGACCCCAACTCCAAAGTTGGGTAAATATATTGACAAAGACCGCCTTGCACTAAATTGATGTGTAAGTTGAGCGTTATCAACCATTTTATATCGCAGAAAAGATATAGGCTAAGTGTCTGGAAGAACATCAATGCCGAAGTCTATTTCCATTTCGGTAGGAATTTCTTAGAAATCTTCGGGAAAGACATATGAATATTCACTCAGAACCAGGACTAATCAAGACTGGGAGTTTCAGAACTAGTGTCCTTAACTCCAACAAGATGATAGACACATCCTTTAGATATTATTTTCCTTGCCCGAAGGTAGGAAACAAGCTGACCTCTAAACGCTGAGTAATACCCTTCCACTCAACGATGGGTTTATTTGGGAAATGAAACTAGACTATTCTATTTCTGTAGTTGGCTGTGGCATAGCGGGAGTGAAGCCAATACATCCCGAGAATGACATCAAAATCAGTCATCTCTAATTTGAATAAGTCTGCTGAAGTGACTTTCTGACTTATCGTAACCGGGTAGTTCCTGTATACTCGTTGGGCTATGATGTTTTTACCCACTGGGATAGAGACTAAAAAGGGCTCTACTAGAATTTCGAGACTGGTTCCAAAATTGGTTGATATATAAGGAGTAACAAAATACAAGGAAACACCTATATCTAACAAAACTTAAACATGCACATAAAAGATCTGTAACGTACTAGTAATGACATGAGGAGAATTTTCCTGATCTTTTCGGGAATGGAGAGCATAGAGTTTATTTGGGCATTTCCCACTAGTAGCACTGGAGGTGGCGCCCTGCTGATTTGAGCAACCAGACTGAGCTGAGGAACAATTCTATTGACCCTGCGGACCTGAATGTGGACAATCTCTAACTCTGTGGATTGGCTTGTCATACTTGAAACAAGTATCACTGCCAGCTCTACAGGTACACTGGTAGTTCTTGCCACAAGTCTGACAAAGAGGATAGGTGCAGTCACTACTAACACTGCCTTGAGACTTAGAGACAGGTTCTCTATCTTTGTTATCCTCTCTGAACTTAGGAACTGGAGCACTGGTTGAAGAATGAGCTAGAACTGATGACTTAGGATAAAACTGAGAACGGTTTTCTCCTTCTAATTTGGGCTGACCAAAGTTAAAACTACATGTCCTTGCTCTCTTATTCTACCTCTTCCTCATGTTAATATTTTTCTCCTCTATATGCTGAGCATGAGTCAAGATCCTAGCTAAAGTCATGTCACAATTTAGCATGGTGGATTTGCACTTATTAACCACGCTATCATTCACCCTTGCAACAAACTTACTCATCTTAGCCGTGCTATCTGCAACCACATAGGGGGCATATCTAGCTAATTATGTAAAATTAAGAGATTACGCTTTCACCATCATGTTGCCCTGCCTGAGGTTGATGAATTTTAACACTTTATCTTCTCTAAGCTCTAGGGGAAAGAATCTATCAACGAAAGAAGAAGCAAACTCCTCTCACTTAACAGGCCCTGCATCATCTGGACTTTCTAACTTCTACTGTTTAAACCAAGTGTGAGCAACATCATGCAACTGATATGTAGTAAGCTTAGCACTATCAACAGGAGTAACCCTCATGATGTCAGTAACCTTCCGCACCTGATCTAGGAATTCTTGAGGGTCTTCATCTGTCTTAGACCCAAAAAAGGATGAAGGATTTATCCGGGTGAAGTCCCAAATTCTGGCTACAGCTAATTTGGCCACTGGGTTGGCTGGAATGAAAACTGATCATTCATTATGAGTAGCAACTGACTGAGCAATAGTAGTGAATGTAGCCCTGAATTCTGCATGAGAAACTTGTTTATCCAAGGGATCTTTTTGGACAAGTTGGGTTCTTCTCTTGGGAGGGATGTTTTGAAATAAAGAGAAGAAGCAGATTAGACTGATATATTGACTTGAGATTATGCTCACTGGCACGACATGAATACTGAAGGAAGGAAAACTGTTCCTAAAATATCTTATAGCCTCCTGCACATAAATGTGGCGCATAACACACCCATGTACAAGACTCTACTACATGCGACTTTCAGACTTCCTAGGACTCTATTGAACCGTAGGCTCTGATACTAAGTTTGTAACGCCCCGAATCTGGTACCCAGAATACTACACGGTGCTCATGACCTTGAAGGACCACAAGCTAACCCATGACTGATATCTATACCTACATACTATATAATATATTGCATAATGCGAAAACATGAACTGAAAGGCCATAAGGTTTAAATTTGAGACATAGTATCTATAAAATAGAAAATTTGGGTGGGGTATGAAATACCCTAAACAAAATGTAAATAGATTATCTAAACATACTGTAGTCTAAAAACCCTCTAAAACATGACTGTCTGCATAAGGGGTTGATAGGTCATGTCCCCAACTAACTCCAACTAATAAATTAATTAATGACATAAATAAGTAATGATCAAGTCCTCAAAAGATGAGGACTCATTTCGAACTTTAACTATTGAGACTGGAGTGCTATTGGTGCTCTGGAGCTCGTGTCTCTGAACCTATGGGATAAAACCTCATAGCGCAAATGTGTCAGTACTTCGAATGTATTTGTATGCATGTGAGATAGGCTAAATGCATAGGGTTAATATGCATGAACAATAATGGTAACAGACTGATTATCATGAGCATGGGAATACAAGTATGAGATATAATAATTGACACTGATACCATGATTATTGAATATGAATACTGATAACATGAGTGATTGTATCTGATAGTCCTAATTTTAATAGAATTATCTGAGTTTAATACTAAGCTGAATTGATTGTATCAGACAATCTTGAAATCTAAAGAACTATCTGAGTTCTTGACTGATACTGCTACTAAAATTGTGGGAAGTAGTTATCTAACTGACATGCCCCAAATAATGCATTATAGCTGAACCGGGTCCAATTTGTTCCCTGATTGGAAAAGTGTCAATACCGCGCCACTAGTAAGGACAACATATAAGTGACCCTCAACTATAATGTTACTCTAATGAGAACGGTGGGAACCTTCATCTAGCAGGTTAAGCCACTTTATATACCCTCAACTAGCAGGTATGATGTCTCAACCTATGCTAACTATGTAGTTCTGGAATGGAAGGATTGCTCCTAAGAATCACACCCTCCACTGGTAGATGAGTTCCTATCTTTGGGTTCGCTCGGTGCTAATTTTTACTCCCATAAGAATAGACACTGAACATGGATTACTAAATTGAAATGGACTGAATTAACTGAGTTTTATTGACTGACAAAATATTACTGAGTTTTTCTGAGTCATGAGACTGACTGAATTCTACTGAACATGGCTTGATTGAGAGTATATTGAAAACATGACATTATTTTTAGGCATACAGCTAAATTTTTGGGTATAAGTACCCCCATGACTCAATGAATGGAAATTGACAAAGCTTGACTTTCTTGAATACATGACCAACATTAACAATCCATAATATAATAAGTTAGGGATTTCATGAAGTACATGGTTATCAAACTATCTAACATGGACGGGAATGCTTATAATAATATCATAATCTCATGTTCTAATATTATGGGAATTCCAACAACATACACATTTCACAATGATACCATGGAAACCATTTAAACATAAGAGGATGACATGCATGTCACATTTAGTTTATGTTTTGAGCTATAAGGTATGATTTCTACTCTTCCAAGCATTTTATCAAACACCTTGCAAGCACAATTTAGGGCATAGGTGAAATCATCAAATTACACATTATAAGCAACTAAATTCATGGATTTTATCTTGCATGTTAACATAATATATTGAAAAACTCACAAAGATTCCAACTTTGAAATCAATCAATGTCAACAACATGATTACAAATAACCCATAAGATAAATACCATGATTTATATATAAAACAAGGTTCTTGAGCTTCATGGATTGAAGGAATCCATGAATAAACACTGTGCATACCTTGGTTCATAAAAACCCAAAGATTGACGGAGGAAGTTCTTGATTTTGAATGTTCTATGAAAAGCCCTAGGTTGTTTCTTGAGAGGTTTTTAAGAGAAAAGAGTATATTTTGGGTTCCCAATATCTGAATCTCATGTTAAAGGGATTAAATAGGGGTGGCAAATTAACCCATTTAACCCTGCACACGTCTTGTAATTTCAGTAAAATTTTCCCAAACTGGACACCTGGGGCGATGTGGCGCTATCACGTCCTATCATTGGAATTTGACAATTGGGAAATTGAGGGATGGCGTGACGTAGAGCCATCGTGTTGCCACTTCCTTTGTGACTTGGAAGTTTGGCGCGACGTGTGGGAAATCGTGCTGAGACACTGGAAAAGGACAATTGTCATTTTAGCTTGTGGCGCGGCGCGTCACTGACCTATATGGAGCTGTTTTATGATGGAAACTTAAAATAGTCATAACTTCTTACCCGGTTATCAGATTTAAATGAATCTTATATCGATGGAAAGCTTATTGAATTTCTCACGGGAAAATCTTAAAAATACCACGGGTACAAAAGAGAGAAAACAACTGCTAGGTAACCTATGCACTTCTTTAGCAAAGAGACATAGAAGACTGGATGGACTGAGGCTAGATCTGATGGCAACTCAAGCTCATAAGCTACCTTGCCGAAGCGACAAAGAATTCTGAAGGGACCGACATACCGGGGACTGAGTTTCCTTTTCTTGCCGAACCTCTTCACTCCCTTCATGGGAGAGATCTTAAGATAGACATAGTCATTAACCTCGAACTCGAGATCCTTTCTACGAACATTTGCATAGGACTTCTGTCGGGTCTGAGCAGCTCGGAGTCTCTCTCTGATCAACTGAACTTTCTCTAAGGTGTGGAATACTAAGTCAGGACCTATGATTGAGGCCTCACTAACTTCAAACCAACCAATCAGAGATCTACATCTCCTACCATAGAGAGCTTCAAATGGAGCCATCTTAAAAATACCATGGGTACAAAAGTGGAGTCATCTTTCAAAGAAAACTTCTAACCTTCTTAGGACAATTTCAAGCTAGGAAAAAGTACGGGGTATTATCGAAAACCACCTTGAGGACTAGTATTTTATTTATAAGATTGATTTAAAGGTTCATTATCACTTTTCCAATGACGTTGAGTAATAGTATTTTTTGCCAGAGCTAGCTATCACACTTGTTCCTCTAACGATTTTTGTACAACTTGCTAATTTTTTAATTCAGCAGTTATATTTTCTTGGTTCGCTAGGATCTTCTTAAAAGTTTTCTCTATGTTACTGGCCTATACATTTTGCTACTACTGTAATATTGTTGTAATAGGTTATTTCCCCATGGATACATTGGATGAGTCGGCCACTTTGATTGTAGGCATTACCATAATTTAGATTCTGTACATTGCCTACAAAGTTGACGATTTGGGATTATCACCACATATATCGGCAGAGTGACCATTATTTCCATAAATATCACACCATACTGGTGTCTATTGCACTACATTAACCTGAGCCTGAGGTTGGAACACACCTAACATGATGAATTTTTTTATCATTTGATTATCCATGGCTGGAAGTTGGGCGGCGAAGGCTATTATGCTATCAACTATGATCATATGTGCAGTTTTTTTCACTAAATTCCTTGAGTTATCTCTATGAAAATCTTTATTTCCTTATGCAATCCGGTTCAACAAGGTGTATATATCATCAAAAGTCTTTACCAATGCTTCACTACCTGCAGCTGAATCTAGCAAAATATTTGTATCATGGTCAAAAACCTTTACAAATGTGTGAGATAACACCTCATTGGACTGATGATGATGTGGACAGTATCAAAGAAGAGCTTTGAACCTCTCCCATGCATGATATAGGTTTTAATTTAGCCTCTGCTTCAAATTCAACATATCACTGCAAAATCTCGTAGTCTTACTGGATGGAAAGAATCAGATAAGTAACTTTTATACTAAGACATCCCAAGTCATTATTGAACCTTCTGGCTCAGTGTTCAACCACTTCTTTGATTTCCCCATGAGTGAAAAGTAGAAGAGTGTCAACCTTACATAATCAATGGACACACCTAGGGATGAATGTATCACTTGACTCCAAAAAGTTTAATAAATGGACTTGGGGATCTTTATGTGATAGTTAAGTTAATTGTCCACTACTATGCATTAGATGCATCAAGTTCTTCTTTAGTTTAAATCTGCAAATCTGCCTCCAGGAGATTTTCTTCAAATGGAGAAGGCCACATTCATTGCACGTGGGATTACCACTTCATGAATAATCCTACGGGCTGGTGGATCCTTAGCCATAGGAGAAGGAATATCCTATTTCTAGTGAATTTTTGGGATACAGTAGAGAAGGACTATTTTAGTGAAAGCATTGCTCAAGCTCAGGGTCTGGTTCAACTAATTCCCATTCCCTTGCCAGCTTACTAGCTTGTTAACCTGTTTCCTAAAAATTCATACACAACTACTAAGAAAAAAGCACAAAAGAAATCAAAAAGTAAAACTAAAACTACGATGGTTGCCAAATTAAAAGTCCCCGACAACAGTGCCAAAAGCTTTTTGCGCCCAAGCACACATGCAAAATTACATGGTCTCACCAAATAATATAGTGGACTTTTACAAGCCAAGTATTGATCCTTCAGAGACTTGTGTTATAAAATATCAAAAACCAGTCCAACTATTTAGCTTAACTCACTAGTAACATAACCAAAAGTAATTGTGAGTTAAGACAAAGAATAAATTAAACAGTGCATTAAAGTAAAGGTTTGAAGAATGTTTGGGGAGATACCTAGGGCTAAAGAATTGAAAACAATCATAATAAGCTATAAACTTCATTAGTCAGGTTGATTAGCTTGGTTGTAGATTCTCATGGTTCATACTATTACTATGGCCTTCCGAACCTCTAGTCAATTATCTAACTTAATCCCACAACTACATTGTTGAGTGGGGATACAAGAGCTAATTTAAATATATTAATAGTTAATCCTTTAATTGAACCAAATTAAACACAGTTATATTCCTATCCTAAATGCTAATTATAACTTCATTATATTAGAAGATTACAATTTTATTCTATTTATCCCCTGTTCTACCCTATTGTTCCTCCTTTTCGGCTCACAAGGTTATTATGTATGTATTATAAGATCATGAAGCCTTAAAATAGTGATAAAAATGATAAATAAACAACTAAAAATTGTAAACAACCATAAAAAAATCAATTCATAACAAAAAAAATCATATTCTTGGTTGGGCATCCGTAAGCAAGGGGAAGAGTTCAATCCAGGAGTTACTGCTTAGCCTCAGTGTTGGGCAGAATAATGTGGAGCATACCTCCTTAAAGTATAAAATCAATTTTTTCCTTATTAAATTAGGGAACAACTAGTCCTTTCACATATGTAACTTCCTCATTTCATTTTTAATCCAAAAAATCATCCTAAATTATAAGAATCATTCCCAAATCCCTAATTCCTCGTCTCTCCCTAAACCCCAAACTCTAAATCCTAAAGTTTCAAGATGGATCTGTAACATTCCAAAAATCTATCCCAACATGTCACATGGTGCTTAAGACCACGAGTGATCCCATGCTAACCCTTCTAATGGCATACTACTAAGCAACTGATTAAATATGAATAAATGACGAAGTTTACTATGAGGAAACATAGAGAAATACTAAAATCTGTAAAACACAAGACTGATACTACTTTTACATTCTAACAAAGTCTAAAGAGAGGGACTGAAATTTCAATACTCACTCTAACTAACATCAGTGAAGCCTCTACTATACTGACTATAAATAGTTAGGAAGCTACTCCAACTATCGCTAATCAATATATATGAATAAGAAAAGACACAACATAAATAAATCCAACTGAAGCCCCTGAACTAAGAGGACTCATCACCTTGCTGGCTAGAATCTACAACTGTCTGAGTTTGAATGTGCCTACTTGATCTTGCACCTACATTATGAGACAATGTAGCACATAAATGGATATGTGGATCGATTCTTCGAGGATGTACTGAGTATATGGGTGTATGCATTAAGTCAACAATATCATTACTCTTTATAAAACCATGCATGCTGATATAAATAACTCACATATCTTGAATAAATCTGAATTCTAAATCTCATAAATCATGAATAATGAAACATGTAGCATAAATCTTGCGAGTCATTTGCTTAGTTCTAAAATTTGTATTCTCCTCTTATTCTCAAAGATTCTAAATAAAAAGGAATCTTAAAACAATAACTTTAAAAAATTATGCTTTTATCTTAAGTAGGATGGGATTTTGGGAACACAAGGGAAATTTAAGACTATAAAACTTTAGGACTTGGAGACTCTGGGAACTTGGGAAATCTTAAAACAATAGATTTCAAAACATATACATTCATCTTAAGGAGAATAGGGGATTTCTTTTGAAACTAGGGATTGTAGAACTTTTGGAGTTTCTTCTAACCGACATAAACCATATGAGATGACATGGAGTCCAACGTCTTGCCCACGTCGGGGAGAGCTGTTCTAACCTTGCCATCAAAATAGAACCTTAACTTTAATGATCAATATCTTAGCCCACTATGGGAAAATCAGAAACCTATGATGGCTCGTAGTTCTGGGGCATGAGACCTTGGAATCATACCCAACTCGGTGCTAAATACTAACCCCATTCTTAGGATCAAAACTTTTAGAAAATCCACCTTAAAACAACACAAGGGTTTATAAAGAAAACCAATTATGCTTATCTCTGCTTCAAATCATAAACTGTATGAATAATGTGGATTCATATATTAGCTTTGTTCAAAGGATAAACTTTCTTTATCAAAATCTGAAAATAGCTAATCATTCTATGTTTAAATCATTATCATTCTTGAAGTTTAAACATACTAACTAGTGCCTAATGAACCATGCTTTGATTTCATATCAAACACCATAAGGCTCATGTTTTAAAATATAATTATTCATAATTCAACTTAAGATCTGGAAAAATATGATCATGTGCATAAATATTCGTAAGTAGACATGTAACTCAATATCCAAGAAACTTAAAATCTCAAAATCATGCAATTAGCAACATATGGTATAAACCCTAACTTCAGTTTCAAGGAAATCATATCAAAATTCAGAAATTTGTATCTTAAAGTTAGCTTTTGGGCACAAGAATGAAAAAATTGTTCTTGTTCAAACCCCACACACCTTATTTGGCTTGATTTAGTGGAATGAGTTGACTTTTGAATCCTTGAGAATATTCTTGGAGGCTTTTCTTAAAGGTTATTGAATTATGATATTTTGGATTCTTGAGTATACTTGAAGAAGAGTTTGAACCTTGTTCTTGAGGGTTGATCTTGAAAGGAATCCTAATTTTGATGTTATTGATGAATATGAAGTTAGGTGCTTTGATTTTATGCAATTAGGTGTTAAAAAAGGTAGAAAAAGATCCAAAAATCCCTTTAAATTGTGCTTTCAGCATTGTTTCGGACAAAATTGACGGTCTGGGTGACGGACCGTCACTCTGGTGACTGACCATCACTCAAACCATCAGTTTTGGGCCATAAATCGGGCTTACTTCTTCAGTAATGATGGACAGAGCGATGGTCCATTACTTACTTGACAGTCCATTAGCCTTCCCGTTGCTCCTTGGCAGTTCGGACAACTCTCAGTAAAACGACTATAACTTTTTACTCCGATACTAGATTTTGGCAAAATTGGTATCGTTGGTCTATTAGCGGGTTATGATCTCAAAAATTCCTTGAAGAATGAAAGATATTCTCGTTTGAAGTTGGCTTAGGCAATATTCTTCTCAAGAATTCAATCGGTAAGGGATGTTTTGATTCGCCTATTAGCTTGGACATATTTCAGGCCTCAATACATATCAAACTTAGTCATAAAACTACCAAATCACTAAAATTTATTTCTCATGAGTTTGAAGCATGGTTCTATGGTTGGAATTCTTGGGGTATTAAAATATCCCCCCTTGGGAACATTTGTCCTTAAATGATACTAACTCGGTTGAAATACTAGAAAAGACTAAGATGATATACAGGATACTTACGAACTGAACCATGACTTAATATCTGAATCTGAAACTGATGAATGATGCATGATGCATGTACTAAAATAAATTTTGCAATCTATTTGGATGCAAACAAACTATCTCTTGAAATGGTCATACTCACAAAATTTTAGGTAGTGAGACTAGACTAAATCGGAAGATATAAACTAGATTTCTGGTTGCACGGATTGAATCACGCTGAATGCTCTCCCCCAAATAGGGTATTTCTTCAACACCTTACTAAGAAATTTCTAAGGCTATTACGGAGTAAGGGACTTTGGGTATGATCTGAACAAGACCTCAGAATAAGGAATTACAACATTGCTCAAAATATAGCATGGAACATAGACCTGTGAATCATAAGTCGGGATAGAAGTATAGGTCCTCAAGCAATAAAACTTATCACTTTAAAGCTTAGCCACACATCTAAAATACTCTCTCAACTAAACTTTCCCCTTAAACACCATACTCATTGACTCAACTTATAATTCTCACATGGCCATTGACAAATCTATCTACCAAAGTCTAACTGAACCCAACTCTCTCGTTATGGTCAAGCCTAACTCAAAATCACAAGGTATCACACATAACACCATAACAACAGTCACAATCATGAATTCACAGGCATCTAGACTTTTCACAACTTCTTATCTCCAGAATAATCCTCATTACCACTCTAACAACTACAATCCACCTAGTACTAGACATTTACTAATGCTCAATGCATCCCCCCGCATGTATACAAACATGACATTCAAGTCTATCTTCATAACCCCATATGTACTTCTAAACAAACACTCATAAAGCATATTTTCCATATCCTACAAACCTTTATCAAAAACAACTTCCATGTACTATTCTTAAGAAGACATACATAAAATTTCAACTACTCACACATATCATATAAAACTTTAACTAACCATGACGTGTATCAATGACTTGGCCTCAATCCTACTACACACTGATAGCCTTAGCTAAAATAAGCATACAACAATCTTTAATTAACAAGAGATGTTTACTATCTCCCATCCAGACAACTGTTCATCATCACTATCTTGACCTAAGAAAAGGTAATAAAAGGTTAGAACATGAGGACCTGAAATATAAAAGGATACTGTGTATAACTTGACACTCAACTAAAGCTTTAGGAATATAATTTTTAACATCATGAACTCATCAAAGAGGTCTGATCTGAGGACATGATGATATAAATCTGAATTTTTCTGATCATTAAGAGTATTGCTTGAGTGATGGAACTATACATAATGTAAAGCTTGAGTACATGAGTCATGAGCTGCATGACCTAAATTTGGAGTTCATCACTTATGAAATGTGATTCCAACTGCTGAAAGAACTGGAACTACTCATTTTGGGAACTAGGAGGGTACATGATTCTCTATCATATGCATGAACATGAACTATAATCATGGAACTAAAACATAAGGCTGGAAATACTGAAATAAGAATGGTTTGGGCATCATCCTCTTTTACGAGTTTACTACACTACACTGGCATTTCAATAAGAATCTGGGAGTCTGACTTTGTTACTCCTTATGTCATCTCCCCCTTAGACTTAAGCCATCACTTTTAGTCAGTGAACCACTATATAAACTATAATCTAAACCGCAATCAATTTATTCTAGAGTCTGGGATAAAATCAATAGACATAAAACTAAACTTACCTTGAAGGATTGTATCTTAAAATATAACACCCAATGCTGAGAAGTCTTTCTAATATTCAACTCTTAGATTTCTATGGCCCAATAACCAGAATAGAACAACTTAAACACTCACCAACTTAGATTCTAACACTAGACATGGATATCTCTAAATCTCTGCTAAACTTTCCTCATACTCTTCTAATATGACATCTCTAACATACCACATCACCACCCTACAACCTATAAGTTAACTAATAAGAACACCATATACTATGCAACCTCATTCATACTTATCAACTCAAGGGTATTACCAACCATACATAGCACGTAATAACATTAGAAAGAGAAAGCAACACTATATTACCTTGAGCATACAGTTGCACATTATACATGCAACACCATACTTAATGATGAATAACTAAACTCAAAATATTTCATACATGGTTCAAGACTTCGAGATCACTCCCATATAATTAGCTGCGCTAACAAGGGAATCATTACACGCACCTTGGTAACCATCCACTGTTCAAACTTAATGTTTAGTGTCAAGCATGATTTGACAACTCCCCTTAAATACAATTCTCCCTCGTAAATTGTAAAATATAACATCAAGAAAAAATATTCAATTAGAACTTCCAAGCAACAATAATTGATCAAAATCATACAACCTATCTTATCTTAATCCATTAACACATCCTCCTTCTACACCTTATTACTATTTACCCTTTTATGCATCTAAATTACTATCATAGCTCTATAAGTCTCAACTAAACACCCTTTTTGATGTCTCAAGGGAAACCTAAATTAATGCCACTAGATCACCAGATGCTTCATTAATATCCTATATTTTTCAAATACAACAAATACTATCAATAAATTTTCCCATACTTCAAGCAACAATAATTTACCTTACTCATAACTCAGTCTCTACCTTTCACTAAACTAATATACAAGGACATATCACCTTAATGCATCTTAATAAAATGCATAATCTTACATTTATACTTCCTACCAATCATCATTTCCACATCTTCTTAACACTACTCTTCTATACCCATACTTCCAACTATAATAAGGTTTTACTAGTCATAAATCATAACACTGAAGTTCATAATATCCCTCGAATGCATACCACACTTAATAGTCTAGGTTCATACTATCTCCTCCCATGCGCATTATTTGTATTAAAAGGGTCAACGGGCTATCTGAATACATATCTAATTCTGCATTAGCTGAACAACTCATAAGAATGAGGACATAACTTTTATCTTGGGGGAATTATGACACATAAAAAAGCTCCTCTCAAACCTTTTGGGTACATTCTGAAACTTCTTGCTAGCAAATCTAAGAGCATTATCAAGGGAGGAAATTGGAATTGCTAATCATGTTAAATCCAGAACATTACATAGATAGAGATGTATAGTTTAACATTATGGATTCTAAGGAGAAATCTTAAATAACATCTGACTTGGGCTTAGTGCATTATTTTTTTTAACATGATAAAGCACTTTAATCTTCGAAACTCAAAAGAACTGATGGTATACTTTCTAGACTTCTTATAATCCCATAACAAAATGTGGAGAATTAACATTGACTGTGTCTATTACCTTAAAAATAAGGAAGAGATGGCCTGAATAGAATAGGATGAGAAGTTGTTTAAGTTTCTTAGAGAACCTTTCTATAGCACGATCGGAGACTGGAAAGAATGGAAACATTTCCTAAATGCCTTGTAGCTTCTTGAAGAAAAGTACAAACGTCTCCATACCGTTCCACAAGACTATAATAGACACAGCTTCATAGACACCCTAGGACACTTGAACCTTGTGCTTTGATTCTAAGTTTGTAACATCTCAAAAATATATTTTGAGATGTCAACCGGTGCTTCAGACCATAATTGATCCCATACTAACCCTTGTAATATCTTACTACTAAGAAACTGATTAAATATGAATGAATGATGGAGATTACTATCTCAAAACATAGAGAAATGCTGAAATCTATACAACATAACACTAATACCAGTTTTACATTCTAACAAAGTCTAAAGAGAGGGAATAAAATTACAATACTCACTCTAACTGATATTTGTAAAGCCTCTACTATATTGACTATGAATAGTTGGGAAACCACTCCAACTATTTCTAATAAAAAAATATGAATAAGAAAAGACACAACATAAATAAATTCAACTGAAGTACCCAAAGTAAGAGGACTCATCACCTTGCTGGTTGGAATCTGCAATAGTCTGAGTTTGAATGTGCCTACTAGATCTTGTACCTACATTATGAAACAATGTAGCACATAGACATATATATATATATATAGATCAGTACTTTGAAGATGTATTGAGTATATGAGGGTGTATGCGCTAATTCAACAATATCATTACTCTTTATAAAACCAAGTATGCTGATATAAATGACTCACATAGCTTGAATAAATCTGAAATCTAAATCTCATAAATCATGAATAATGAAACATGCAGCATAAATCTCATGAGTCATTGTATTTAGTTCGAAAATATGTATTCTCCTCTAATTGTCAAAGCTTCTAAGAAAAAAGGAATCTTAAAATAATAACTTTCAAAACTTATGATTTTATCTTGAGGAGGGTGGGATTTTGGGAACATAAGGACTTGGGAACTTTAGGACTATAAAAATTTGGAGACTTGGAGACTTTGGGAACTTGGACAATCTTAAAACAATAGCTTTCAAAACATATACATTTATCTTAAAGAGAATAGGGGACTTCTTTTGAACTTAGGAATGGTAGAACTTTGGGAGTTTCTTCTAACCGATATAAACTATGTGGGCAGACATGGAGTCCAATGTCTTGCCCATATTGGAGAGAGCTGTTCTACCCTTAACATTAGAATAGAACCTTAACGTAAGTGATCACTATCTTAGCCCACTATGGGCAAATCAAAGCCCAATGGTGGCACGTAGTTTTGGGGCATGAGACCTTGGAATCATACCCAACTTGGTGCTAAATACTACTCTCATAATTAGGCTCAAAACTTTTAGGTAATTCACTTTAAAATATTAAGGGTTTATAAAGAAAACCAATTATGCTTATCTTTGCTTTAAATCATAAACTGTATGAATAATGTGGATTCTTATCTTAGCTTGGTTCAAAGATTCAATTTTCTTTATCAAACTCAGAAAATAGCTAATCATGGGATGCTTAAATCATGGTCATTATTGAATTTTTAACATACTAACTAAAGCTCAATGACCCATGCTTCAATTTCATATCAAACAACATAAGGTTCATGTTTTATAACACAATTATTCATAATTCAACTTAAGATCTGGAAAAATATGATCATGTGTATAAATATTCAAAAGTAGACATGTAACTCAATATCCAAACCACTTAAAATCTTAAAATCATGCAATTAGCAGCATGGGGTATAAACCCTAACTTTAATTTCATGGAAATCATATCAAAATTCAAAAAATTGTAACTTAAAGTAAGCTTTGGGTACAAGAACAAAATAATTGTTTTTGTTCAAACCCCACATACTTTATTTGGATTGATTCAATGGAACAAGTTGACTTTTGGATCCATAAGAATGTTCTTGGAGGCTTTTCTTGAAGGTTCTTGAATGGTGATGTTTTTATTCTTGAGTTTTCTTAAAGAAGGGTTTAAACGTTATTCTGGAGGATTGATCTTGAAAGGAACCCTAATTTTAATGCTATGGATGAATATCAAGTTATGTGCTTTGATTTGATGTAATTAGCAGTTAAAAGGGGTGGGAAAAGGTCCATAATACGCTTTAAAATGTTGTTTCAGCTCTATTTCAAACAAAATTAATGGTCTGGTTGACGGGCCGTCACTTTAGTGACTGACTGTCACTTAAACCATTAGTTTGGGATAGAAAACGGGCTTACAACCTCAGTTGTATTGGTCAGAGTGACGGTCCATCGCTGACTTGGCGGTCCGTTAGCCTTCATCTTTTGGAACGAACATGGTTTCTCACATTTAGACACTGATTATCTTGCTTTATTGAGTCACTTTGGCCATGTTCTGGCTAAGGATTTTCATTCATGATGTTAGAGAATTTGTAGACGGATGTAAGTAAATGTTGTTATGTCTTATTTCAGAGTTTGGCATTATTAATTTCTTTTAAAGTTGATTAGTACCATAATAATGAATATGCTTATGATATTATGCTAGGGGTCTTCTCTTTCCTTCGTTGGTCTGAGATGTTTGTTACGTTCATAGCCTAGTCTTAGGTCGTTACATGTACATAACTAGAGAAGTTAAGGTACATTTAACTGTAAGCCCTAGTTAATGTAAGTAGATTTGCTGCACAATTTAAGGCTACGACTTCCTTATATTGTGACCGTGGATTGAATTAGCATCATCAGTTTTTGTTCAATATTTGCTAAATTAATACCATACCATATATGTTGAAAGGTGCAAAAATATTTTAATCTAACACATAGATGGTTAATAATTTCTGTTTACATGATCAGCAATTTGGAATAAATTACGACATTTTTGAGTAATATTAGACAACTCAAAAAGTGTCATCCAACTTTTATTTTGTCCAACACTTTTGCTAATTCAATTTTGACACACTTTATAGTTAGAAAATACTCAATTAAGTAAGATGACACTCGGAAAATCGAGAAGCCATATAAAATAGAAAAAGAACCCTGTATAGAAATGTCGATATAGAAAATAGTAGAGGAAAATAAGGAATATAACCAAGTAATATGTTGTAAAATAGTCAAGTGACACACTTCATCATAGTCACCAAAAACACCTAGTTAAGTGAGGCCGGAACTCCGGAGATCAAAAGCCACATGAAAGCAAAAACAAACCTGAAGATGTAGATGAAAGAAGAAAAAGGAATATGAAGAATTATATGTTGTAAAGAGTCAGGTGAAACACTTTATAGTCACAAAATAAAGCAGCATCTACATCTCTGAACAACTTTTTTATGCAACTTAAATTCATGAACAAGTCAATAGGGGGAATTGATGAAAATATTTTTAAAAAAGTGCTTTCACAAATTTAGATAGTAAAGTGAAGTACCCCAAATCTGGTACCTAGAATGCTACATGGTGCTCATGACCCGTGCTCATGATCCCAAAGGATCATAAGCTAACCCATGACTGATATCTATACCTGTACACTACATAATATATGTATATAAATACAAAAATAAAGGCTGATAGACCATAAGGTTCAATGCTGTAACATAACTAATAAAAACATAACATCTGAATGGGGTATGGAATACACATAACAACTGAAATAAACTGTCAAAACAAAATAGTCTGAAAATCCTTTAACTATCTGAATAAGGAGTTGATGGGACATGTCTCCAACTAACTCTGGCTACTGAAATAAAGTGGGTACAAAAATGATAAAATAATAATCATGTTCTGGAAGGATTTGGACTCACTGCTAGCTCTAACTGCTGACACAGAAATGCTACTGGTGCTCTGGAGCTCATGCCTCAGAACCTATGGCATAAAGTAAAACACAATAGCGCAAATACATCAGTATGATGAAATATACTGGTATGCATGTGAGATAGGCTAATGCAAAGGTTTCACATGCATGAACTATTGTAACTAACTAAAAAATATGAACATGAGAATACATGCACGAATAAGAGACTATAACCGAATTCATAATAATATGATTACTGAGTCTGAATACTGATAACATGAAAATTCTAATAACTAATATAGCCAATATAACTTATATTTTGAGCGACTGTGTCTGACAGTCTAGTTTCTAATGGAACTATCTGAGTCCCATACTATTCTAAGTTGACTGTATCTGACAGTCTTGATATCTGAAGAACAATCTGAGTTCTTTTACTAAAACTGTATAACTGTATCTGATAGTACTGTTCAGTAACTAAAATTATAGGAAGTAGTATCTAACCGACATGCCCCAAAATATGCCATAATAGCTAAGCTAGGGTCTAATCTGTGCCTTGATTGGAAGGGTGTCAATACCGCGCCACTGGTAAGGACATGCTGTGGGTGACCCTTATCTGATGGTGTCCCCAAAAGAGAATGGTGGGACCCTCATCTGACAGTGTTTATCCACCTCATAAACCCGCATCTGACAGTTTTGATGTCTCAACCTATGTTGGCTACATAGTTCTAGAATGCAAGGATGACTTCTAAGAATCGCACCCTCATCTGATAGTATATGTTCCCATTCTTGGGTTCACTCGATACTAATTCCTACTCCAATATGAATAGACACTGAACATGATTAACTGAACTGGACTACATTGAATTCATAGAGTTCTATTAATTGACGGAATACTATTGAGTTTACTGAATTAATAAGCTTTCCTGAGTCACATGACTGACTGAATTCTATGGATCATGGCTTGACTGAGGATATCGTGAAAACATGTCACTAAATATAGGTACATAGCTATACTTTTTGGGTACAAGTACCCCCCAGGACTCAATGGAAAGAAACCGACAAAGCGTGACTTTTTGGAATACATGACCAACATTCACAATCCATAATACAATAAGTTGGGGATCTCATGAATTACAAGTTCTAAAGAACCACAATGGCCACACATATATCCATAATTCATTGACTAAGACATTAGATCAAACACTTGACATGCATGAACTTGTACAAGAATTGGTATTTCATATTCTTATACTAGTATGGGACTTTTCCTTCACATAGGCATTTAATCAAACATATGTGGAGCATGCTTTGGTTATACAATCATCAACACATCTAATAATATTGGATACATCAATTAACTTTTTAATTGAAGAGGGGTTTATCATGATTATTATGCAAATCTTCATATACCAGGGTCAATCATTGAAATATGTAATTTAAAACATGAATCAAAACCCCCCCACAACATCATGGACATGAATTTCAATTCTATTTAAATCATGAACATTCATAAATACACAAATCTTGTATTTTGAAAAGAGATTCTTGAGCTTCATGGGTGAAAGAGACCGATGAATCAACATATGAAATACCTTAATTCTTGACTCTAGAAGATTGATGGTGAAATTCTTCAGATTTAAATCTTCTATTAAAACCCTAAGACTTGTTCTTGGGAGAGTTTGAGAGAAAGTGAGTATATTTTTGTGAATTGAGGCTGAATTTTGTGTTTATGTCATGGGGGGTATGGTTAAGGGTGAGGAAAAAGATTAAAATACCCCTAAAAAACCACTTTCCAGTTGCTGAAATTCTCAGCTGACGACCAAGGCTGATGAGTTGTCAGATATATGACGACCCGTTAGATATTTTGTCACTCAGTTGCTAGGATAAAATGCTGGAGTAAAATGGGTATAACCTTTTGCTCATGTATCAGTTTGGACAAAATTGGTATCGTTGGAAAGAAAATTCAACTATCTATCTGTTGGGTCATAAGCTCCTATATCAGTTTGGACAAAATTGGTATCGTTGGAAAGAAAATTCAATTATCTATCTGTTGGGTCATAAGCTCAAAAATTCATAGTATAATGAGATATACTCATTTGAAGTTGGCCATACCAATATCTTTCCCAAGAATTAAATCTGTAAGAAATATTTTGATTCACCTAATAGCTAGGACGTATTTGAGACCTTAATTGACATCAAACTTGATCATGAAAATACCAAATAACCATGATGTACTATGCATAAGCTTGAAATATGGCGCTAATATTGATTTGCATTTTTTGGGGTATTACATAAAGGGAAACAAAAGTTCCCTATTTTGTGACCCTAGAAAAAGCAAGAAGATTTATTCACAACTAAAAAATGGCAAGATATGTTGATTCTTCATTGTTTTATACCATCTCTTAAACTGAGAAGGAATGATCTATATAAGCGGACCTTCTTTGATGAAACAAAAGCAAAAAAATGACAAAAAAAATAGATTTGGTGAATAAAAATATATTCTTAATTTATAAGGGAAACCGTGGTAGGGATATGAATTCTCCGAATAAGAGTGCTTCCCCGTTACTATCTCTGCTTAATGTCCTAATACAAAGATCATTTATAATTGATGAACATGAAATTTAAAACTGAAAATGAATAGTTGGTGAATAATAATAAACTAAATAGTGATAGAGGTCTTTTCTATTGGCATGCATTTAGGAATGCATCACATATTTCGGCTGATATGACAAGGGTGAGATACCCTATTATGGTCTCGACCTAATGTAATTCTGATACAAATGTTGTTGGAGTCGCTATTTCCATACAACTATTGGAAAATAGGGTCTTGCAGTGGAAGCAAATAACCAGGATCACTTGCATGTAATATGGAAAACACATAGTAATACATTTTAATCAAAGATAAAATCAATACTTATCTCCAAAGTGTGATGACAAGCCTGAGTAAAACCTTCAACCACGAGCAAGGACTATCCACTTTATCTTCTGCAAATCTGTGGTGTTCTGCTATGTGGCCCAAATTTCATTAGAATAAGCAAAATTCGTGAGGACGAATTTCTCATGGAAGAACACAGGAAAACCTTTAGCCTCCGTGATGGAAAAGGACCACCTTATATAGATACAAGTTTTAGGGTTTTAAAATATTTTTCCAAACCTGTCGGGTCTTTCTTTTCCACTGAATATAATTTTTATTTATTTCTTAATTATTCAGTACAAAAAGGACCACAAATTTAATTAGCGAGACTTTCAATTACGGTATTAAATCTCAAAATGAAAGAATTAACATACCAAAATAAATTATAGATTATTCCGTTAATAATCCATAATTGCACTACTCGGTAAAATTTCAAAATAATTTTATAAATCTTATTTAACTCTCCAAGTTAAGATTACGGATTACAATCAATCCAATTAAACTTTTAACTATTTAATTCATTGAATAATTTAATCATTTATTCATATTCTTAACTTTTTTATGTGACATATATAAAATCCAATTATAGAGTTTTCACAAGAAAACATATAAGCCACAATAAAGGGTATCATCAATCTCGAGGCCATTACATGAATTCTATCAACTAATCATTATTTCGTAAATGTATTTTTTTTCATCATCCAACCTACCGGGAAAACTTTAACCCATGAAAGAGTTTCACTCCTCTGATAGATCAAGACGACAAACATATTGTGTTGATTGTAATAATTACATCAAGAATAAGATAATAAGTACAATTATTGATCTAGAGAAGTTGTTTATAAATATTCAGAACTTAAACAATTATATCTTCTTTGTTCGTTCAATACACATAAAGTGTACTAGCATAAGAAGTTGGAATACAACCATTCTCAAAATCAAGATTAGATTATATTTAATCTTATGCTACAAGCAAGATATTTGTCCACCTTCATTTTTTATTGTGAACATAATATTTATACTTACAAGAACCAGTGATTTAATCTTCCGTGTATAAGCTAAACTCTACATACAAAATAATCTACTATATAAATAATTGGACACATAGCCGAATATATGATCTATTTAATTTTTTATTAAAATCAAATAAATAATGTTTTTGTGATAATACTATATCCAAAATAAATTGTTAAAAGTATATATCCCAACGATCTCCAACTTAGAATTTTAACCATACCAATCGTTAGAATAAACCCTATCCAAACTCATGGTTAATGGTTTATACCTCATAAGTATCCACCACTAGTATGTCACTATGTTTTTTCTAAAAGCTGAAACTAAATTTTCAGCAAGGTAGTTGTGACAACAGATTGTGAGAAGTCATATGTTGCTAAATTATATTAAGTTAATTTAATTTTGTAGAATTAAATTTAGATGTTCAAAAACTATATGAAAAGTATTAAAAATTACAGTTTTTCTTGTCTTTTTTTCCAGTTTGATTAAGAAGTATATCTTAAAATATTAGTCTAAGTTTGTATTGTTTGACTCTAAAAAATTAAAAGGGATAAAATAAAAGGGAATGAATGGAGTAATTAGTTTACAAAATGAATTGAATTTATCATTTCTAATTCTAATGCTTGGAAATTACCACCTATATAATGCCCTGTGATTTTCCAAAGAAGGGTATCTTTTTTTCTTTATAGAGAAGTGTTTAAAGAAAACATCCAATTAGTAATGGGAGTAGACTTCAAAGGGATGTCAACCCAAAATCTGAGTTTGTATACAGATTTGGAATTAATATTTTCTTCCATTATAATTTATAGCTTGGCAAATCACTGATAAAAAGATACATTATTCGAAATAGAGGTTTTTTGTCACAATTCGAGTCGAGGCCCTGAACATATGGGATACCCTAGACCAATATAAATCCAAGTAGACCCCTTCGCATTTCTTCATAAGCATTGTGATATATAAATTGTGAAAAGTAAACCTGGAAATATGAAGTTCTATCTTAAATTAAATTAATCACACTCCAATCATCTAAATCATTCAACATCTGTCTACCTTAGTTATGAAGTCTCTAACATTACAAATATAAATCATAAGTCAAAACATGGACTCAACGATGCCGTGAAACAAACATCTACAATCTAATTGAAGAAACATATGTCTTCCAGAAGATGGAGAACTCGTCACTTGCTACTTGTTGTTTGGATGAATCTATTGTTGTGTGGTACCATATGAGTATGTCTCCAAAATGACATCACAAATTATGTAGCCATCAGAAAATGGTCAAAACATGAAATGTATTTGCATACATAACAAATAAAATGATAGGATATGTGTAATACCCCATAAAACTCTTGGTTTCTAGACTACTTATGACTTATTGTTTAAAGTTGTAAGGACTCTTACGTGCCGTAAGTGGTACTCGTATCCAAGAAAGTGTGTTTGATTTGAAATTTTATTCTTGACCCCAATGAATCATATAGAGGATTACGAATCGTATGAACCCAAATCGTAAGGACATCAGTGTAGACTCCTTGAGGTTTAGTCCAAAATACGAGTCATGGATACAATTCATACGCTAAGGTACGAGCCATAAGATGTGACCCGCAACCTAACCAGTAGACCACCCAAGAATCAAGCCTCATGTTTTGATAGCTTTGTAAGTTACTTAAACATATATTAAGTCCTCAAATAGCTCCTAGATCATGAAAAAGTCAAAACCTACCTTGAAGATTAAATTCTTGGGATGTAAATAACTATAGTCATATTCAAATGATCATAACTTTTTTTACTAAGAATTTTTGAGATAAACATCGGAGTGAAAAGTTATGGCCGAAATACTGAAGCACTGTCAAGCTGTGTCACACACTGTCAAGCATACGGGTTGCCAAGTCTAACTTGTACCTAGACATTATGATTTTTATGGTAGTCATTTAAGGACTACCGAGAATTATCTATAAAGTTTAATTTAAGGGTTTTTTATTCTTTTACCGTCTTATAACTCCTAAGCCACGATATTTAACCCCCAAAGGGCATTACTTTTCCTCTATATCCACCAATTTAAACAACATAAACTCCTTATCCACTCTCAACAACAATGTTAGGGTTTCTCTTAGGTTCATCTCCCAAGAACAAGATTCAAGTCCTTTCTCAAGAAACTAAGAAATTTAAGATTCAAATTTAAGAAATCCTCATGAAATCTTCAAGAATTCTTTTAGTGAGGTACGTGTGATGTACATCCATGGACTTATTTCACCATGGAGTCAAAAACCCATTTTTAATTTTTTTAAATTATGAATTATGCATGGTTATGATGAATTATCTCCATAAAGCTCTTACAAATTTTGATAGGAAATTATCTTTATAAGTGTTTTCGATGGGATTAGTCCTTTACATGTTTGAATGATGAAATTTCCTTGTGAAATCCGTAATTCATGGTTTATTTTACTGTAATTATGTTTCAATCATATTTTACCAATTCTCATGCTTAAATTCATGACTCTCATGTGTTTGATAAAATGTCTTAATGTTGGGTTTTGAGAAATGATCCTTTATTATTGATTTTAAAGTTTCACATATCCTTATTATGATTTTTATTCAGTGATATAGGGTTATGAACATCTGTTACTTAGCTGTTTACATAGTTTCAGTATCTTCAGAATGATTTCATATAAACTATGAGCATTATCATTCAGACAAGTTTATCATAATCTGTTGTTTGTTTAGTTAAGCATAGTTCAGTCTCATAATCATTGTCAGCTCAGTTGGTAGTAAGATTTTGCATTGAGCGAACCTAAGGATGGGGGCTCACCTACCGTGGAGGGTGTGTCCTTTATTAGTAGTCCCTTAGTTCAAGAACTACGTAGCCACCGTAGGTTAGAGATATTAACCTACCAGTTGACGGTTCATAAAGTGTTCACCTACCAGTTGAGGGTAACACATATCTCATGGGATCACCTTCTAGATGAGGGTAACTCACAACCATTTTTAGTACCCATGGAATGGTATTAACACCTTTCAAACTTGGGTTATAGGCTTGTAATACCCCGTACCTTTTCCAAGCTTGAAACCGTCTAAAAAATGTTAGGAGCTTTCTTTGAAAGACGAATTCACTTTTGTACATATGGTATTTTTAAGATTTTCACTTTTTGTCATGTGGAAAATTCAATAAGCTTTCCATCAATATAAAATTCACCTAAATCCGATAAGCAAGTAAGAATTTTTGACTATTACAAGTTCCCTTCATAAAACAACGTCATATTGGTCAGTGGCGTGCCACGCCACAAGATAAAATGACAATTGTGCTTTTGCAGTGTCTTAGCACAATTTTTTCCGCGTTGCACCTAATTTCTAGGTCGCAAAAGAAGGGGCAACACGATGGCTCCGCGTCGCACCATCCCTCAGTTTCTGAATTGTCAAATCCTAGTGACACCGCGAGATAGCATCGCGTCGCGCCAGGGGTCCAATTTGGGAAATTTTTACTAAAATTACAAGACATGTCCAGGGTTAAAAGGTTCAATTTCCCACATCTATTTAAGCCCTTTAACATGTGATTCAGCCATTTTCACCTAAAATACACTCTCTTCTCTTAAAAAACTCTCAAGAACAATCTAGGTATTTTCATAGAACATTCAGAATCAAGAATTTCCTCCATCAATCTTCGCGTATTTATGAACCAGGGGATTCAAAGTGTTCATTCATGAACTTCTTTTGTCCATGAAGCCCAAGAATCCCTTTTCTAAATTCAAGTTTGTGAATTTTCTTATGAATTTCATGATTGGGCTCTCTTGTTCATGTGGATGATGAGAAATTGAATTCTACTCTATGTTGGTTAATAAATTCTATGTGGGTTAAATTATTATAGATATAGATTCATGTAAAACTGTGACTAAACCCTTGAATGATAAAATTAGAATTGAAACATGATGTTTAATTATTTTTAATTATTGTACAATGATGGTTACATGTACTATGCCTACAATATCTTTGATTAAATTCCTAGATGAAGAAAAAGTGCCTAACTAGAATGATACCATGAATCCCCATGTATGTACAAGTTATGCCTATCATATGTTTTGATGAAATGCCTCTATAAATGTATTATGGATTATAATTTTAATTGTATGTTCCAGTATATTATGCTCGGTCAGTTTCCTTCCATCGAGTCCTGGGGGTACTTATACCCAAAATATTAGTTGTGTGCCTAGAGCCATGTTATGTCTTCATGATACTCTCAGTCAAGATATGAATCTTTAGACTTCAAACAGTTTTATGACTCAAGAAATCTCCATGATCTCATGAACTCAGTTAGTTGTCAGATATCAGTCATATTCCGTCAGTCAATAGAATTCAGTAACTTAGCCCATGTTTAGTTTAGTAAATCATGTTTAGAGTCTATTCAGATGGGAGTAGGAATTAGTACCGAGTGAACCCAAGGATGGGAACACACACTATCAGATGAGGGTATGATTCTTAGAAGTCATCCTTACATGCCAAAACTAAGTAGCCAGCATAGGTTGAGACATTAATACTTTCCGATAGGGCTGATGAGGTGGATAAGCACTGTCAGATAAGGGGCCCACCATTCTCTTTTGAGGATACTATCAGATGAGGGTCACCTACAGCTTGTTCTTAATAGTGTACGGTATTGACACCTCTCCAATTGGGGTCACAGATTGGACCCCAACTCATCCATAATAGCATATTAGGGGTATGTTAGTTTGATAACTACTTCCTACAGTTTTATGTTACAGAATCAGGACTGTCTGATATAGTCAATCAGTCTAAGTAATAGAAATCAGATAGTTCTTTAGATTTCAAGATTTCTAGATACAGTACAGGACTTAGTTAGTTCCATTAAATTCAGGGCTATCAAATACAGTCACTCATGTTATCATTTATATTAGTTATCAGTATTCAGATTTAGTAGTCATGTTATCACGGTATTAGTGTCAGTTATTATGTCTCATCCATGTATTCTCACACTCATTATAGTCAGTCTGCTATTGTTATTGTTCATGCATATAAATCCTATACATTCAGCCTTCCTCATATACATACCAGTACATTCAAAGTACTGACACATTTGCGCTATGGTGTCTTATACCATATGTTCAGAGACACGAGTTCCAGAGCATCAGTAGATTCCAGTCTCAGCTGTCAAAGTTAGTAGTGAGTCCTCATCTTTTGAGGACATAATCATAATTTTATTATCTCAGTAATTAGTTTATTAGTTAGATTTAGTTGGGGACATGTCTCATCAACTCCGTATTTAGACAGTCACGTTTTAGATGCTTTCCATACTACAGTATGTTCAGATATCTTATTTTAGTTGTTATGGGTATTTCATACCCCTTTCAAATATTACATTTTTATTAGATTCTATGTCTCATTTTTGAACCTTATGGCTTTTTAGTTCATGTTTCTACATTATAAAGTATCTTATGCAGTATACAGGTACAAATATTAGTCATGGGTTAGCTTGTGGTCCTTCAGGGTCATGAGCACCATGTAGCATTTCAGGTATCAGATTTTAGATGTTAAAAACTTGGTATTAGAGACTAAGGTTCAATAGTGTCCTAGGAAGTCTGAAAGCCGCATATAGTAGAGTTTTGTACATGAGTATGTTGCGCACCACATTTATGTACAAGAGGCTATAGGATGTTTTAGGAAAAATTTCCCCTCTTTTAGTATTCATGTCATACCAGTGAGCATAACTCAAGTCAATCTCTTAGTCTAATCCATTTCTCCTTTTCTTTTACAAAACATGCCTCCTAAATAAAGAAACGGAAGTCATCCAGCCCCTCAGCCCGAAGAACCTTTGGGCGAACATGTTTCTCATACAGAGTTTCGAGCTGCATTAACTACTATTGCTAACTCAGTTCCTGCTCAGAATGAATGACTATCTGTTGTTTTGGCTAATCCATTGGCCAATTCAGCTGCTGCTAGGATCTGGGATTTCACATAAATGAATCCTCCATTCTTTCTCAGTTTTAAGTAAGATAAGGACCCTCAGGAATTCCTAGACCAGGTAAAGAAGGTTATAGACATAATGGGGGTACTTCTAGTGAGAGTGATGAGCTAGCAGCATATTAGTTGCAGGATATTGTTCACACTTGGTTTAAATAGTGGAATTCAGAAAGGCCAGATGATGTAGGGCTTGTTGAGTGGGAGAAGTTTTCTTCTGCTTTCCTTGATAGATTCTTTTCCCTAGAGCATAAAGAAGATATGGTGTTAGAATTTATCAAGCTCAGGCAAGGCAATATGACGGTGAAAGAGTATTCTCTTAAGTTTACTCAATTAGCCAGATATGGCCCTCATTGTGGTTGCAGATAGCAGGGCCAACATGATTAAGTTCATTTCAGGGATGAATGATAGTGTGGTTAATGAGTGCAGATCTGCCATATTGAATAGTGATATGACTTTAGCCAGGCTCATAACTCATGCTTAGTAGATAGAGGAGCAAAATATTAAGTAAAGGAAGAAGCAGAATAAGAGAGCTAGGACAGGTAGCTTTAATTTTAGTCAGCCTAAGTCAGAGGGAGGCAATCACTCTCAGATTCTTCCTAAGTCATCAGTTCCACCTCCTTCATCAGCTAGTACTCCAGTTCCTAAGTTCAGACAGGGTAACAAAGATAGAGCGCCAGGCTCTAAGTCTTAGGGCAGTGTTAGAAGTACCCGATCTAATCTCTTTTGTCAGAGTTATGGTAAGAACCAGAAGGGTGTGTGCAAATCTGGTAGAGATGTCTATTTTGGCTATGGAAAGCCAGGCCACAGAGTCAAAGACTACCCTTAATCAGGTTATTAGAGTCATCTCCGCTCCTCAGCTCAGTCCGATCACCTGAATCAGCAGGTTTCCATGTTCTCCAGTCTCGACAAGATTAGAAAAATTCTTGTGATGTGGTTACTGGTACATTACAGATCTTCTTTGTCTTTTGTTACTCCCTTTATAGCAGTTGATTTCGGAGTCATTCCCAAAATTTTAGCAGAGCCCTTTTCAGTCTCTACCACAGTAGGTAAAACCATTGTAGCCTAATGGGTATACAGGAACTGCCCAGTTATGATATTTTAGAAAATCACTTCAGCAGATCTAGTCAAATTAGAGATGATTAATTTTGATGTTATTCTTGGCATGGATTGACTTTATTTTGGTTATGCGACAGTCGGCTATAGGAACAGGATAGTCCAATTTCAATTCCCAAATAAACTTGTCCTTGAGTGGAAGGGTAGTGTATCCTCTTTCAGGGGTCATCTTGTTTCCTACCTTCGTACAAGGAAAGTTATATCAAAAGATGTGTCTATCATTTTTTTTATGTTAAGGATTTTAGTTCTGAAATTCCCAGTCTTGAATCCGTTTCAGTTGTAAATGAATATTCAGATGTCTTTCCCAAAGATCTTTTAAGAATTCCTCCCAAAAGGGAAATAGACTTCACCATTGATCTTCATCCAGATACTCAGCCTATCTCCATTTCTCTATACAGAATGGCACCAGTAGAACTCAGATAATTAAAAGAACAGTTGAAGAATCTCCTCGATAAGGGATTCATTAGGCCCAGTGTTTCCCTATGGGGCACACCAGTATTATTCATGCACAAGAAAGAAGGTTCTCTCAGAATGTGCATAGACTACTGTCAACTTAATAAGGTCATAGCCAAGAACAAGTATCCTCTTCCCAGAATTGATGACTTGTTTGACCAACTTTAGGGTTCTAGTTATTTCTCTAAGATATACCTCAGACCCGACTATCATCAGCTCAGAGTCAGAGAATATGACATTCTGAAAATAGCTTTCTATACTCGGTATGGTCACTTCGAATTCCTAGTCATGGCATTTAGTCTTACCAATGCCCCAACATCTGTCATGGACTTGATGAACCGCGTGTTCAAATAGTACTTAAACATGTTTATCATAGTCTTCATAGATGATATTCTGGTTTATTCCCACAATACGTGAGATCATGCAAACCATCTTAGAATAGTACTTCAGACTATTAGAGATCATCTGCTATTCGCTAAATTTAGTAAGTGCAAATTTTGGCTAAGGTCAGTAATATTCCTTAGTTATATCATTTGGGGTGATGACATTAGAGTAGATCCTCAAAAGACCGAAGCAGTAAGAAACTGGCCTCATCCTATCTCTCCATCAGATATCAGGAGTTTCTTAGGTCTGGCTGGGTATTATAGATAGTTTGTTGATGGATTTTATTCTACTATGCCCCCTATGTACAGATTGACTTAGAAGAACATCAAGTTTCAGTGGTCAGATCCTTGTGAGAAGAGTTTTTAGGAGTTGAAGAGTCGAGTCATCTCAGCTTTAGTGTTAGCTCTTTTACATAGTCCAGATGGGTTTATAGAGTATTGTTATGCATCCAGAGTAGGTTTGGGTTGTTTCCTCATGCGGCATGGTAAGTTCATAGCCTACGTCTTCCGACAACTTAAACCTCATGATTAAAATTATCCTAATCATGATCTTGAGTTAGAAGTTGTAGTCTTTGCCTTAAAAATTTGGAGGCATTATCTCTACGAAGTTTATGTAGATGTCTTCACAGATCATAAGAGTCTTCAGTATGTATTTTCTTAGAAAGATCTCAATCTTCGTTAGAGCATATGGTTAGAGCTCTTGAAAGATTATGACATGAGTGTTCTCTATCCTTTGGTCAAGGAAAATATAGTGGTTGATGCTCTCAGTAGACTGTCTATGGGTAGTGTTGCTCAAGTGCATAATAGTAAGAAGACGTTAGCCCAAGAAGTACATCAACTTTCCAGACTAGGCATTCACTTTGTCGATACAGATGAGGGTGATATATGGGTTCAGAGTATTTAAGAATCATCTCTAGTTTCTGAGGTGAAAGGAAAGCAAGATAGAGATCCTAGCCTTATCAAGTTGAAAGAGTCAGTTCCAGATCAGAAAGTTTGAGGATTTATCCCAAGGGAGAGATGGTATTTTACATTGTCAAGATCGTCTCTGTGTTCCAAGAGTAGATGACTTAAGGCAACGGATTCTTGCAGAAGTGCATGGTACATTCTACTTTATTCATCCAGGGGACACAAAGATGTACTGCGACTTGTGGGAAATCTATTAGAGGAGTAGCATAAAGAGAGATATTGTAGATCTTGTGGCTAAGTGCTTTTCATGTTAGCAGGTTAAGATAGAGCATCAAAAATCTAGTGGTCCTATAGAGGAGTTTATTATTCCTACTTGGAAGTAGGAAGAAGTGAACATGGACTTCGTGATAGGTTTGCCTTGAACTCCTCATCAACATGATTTAGTTTGGATCATTGTAGGTAGAATGACGAAATTAGCCTATTTTTTTCTAGTTCATACCTGTTATTCAACCGAGGATTACGCCAGAATCTACATTATGGAGTTGGTCAAATTATATGGCATTCCATTATCTTTATCTCATAAAGAGGTGCCCAGTTCACCTCTCACTTCTAGAAAGCATTCCAAAAGGGTCTTGGTACCAAAGGTCATCTCAGTACAGGCTTTCATCTTCAGAAAGATGGTCAGGAAGAAAGGACCATTCAGACTTTAGAAGATATGCTATGGATGTGTGCAATTAATTTCAAGGGTAGTTGGGATGACCACTTGCCTTTGATTCAGTTCGCATATAAAAACAACTATCATTCCAATATTCAGATGGCTCCATGCGAAGATCTCTATGGTAAGTGATGTAGATCTCCGATCGGTTGGTTTGAAGTTAGTAAGACCTTAATCATAGGGCCTGACTAAGTATTCAATGCCTTAGAAAAGGTCCAGTTGATTAGAGAAAGAGTCTGGGTTGCTCAGAGCCGATATATGTCTTATACAGATATTCGTAGTAAAGATCTCGAGTTCAAGATTGATAACTGTCTATCTAAAGATCTCTCCCATGAAGGGAGTAAAGAGGTTTGGCAAGAAAGGGAAACTCAGTCCCCGATATGTCGGTCCCTTCAAAATTCATAGTCGATTTGGCAAGGTAGCTTATGAGCTCGAATTGCCTTCAGATCTAGCCTTATTTTATCCAGTCTTCCATTTCTCTTTGCTTAAGAAGTGCATAGCTGACCCAACAGTTGTTGTCCCTATTCAAAGCATTGATGTCAGAACAGTCACTCTTATGAGTAAATTCAAGTCGAAATCCTAGACTATCAGACTCGTAGACTGAGGAGCAAAGAAGTCTCTCTAGTTAAAGTTCTTTGGCAAAATCTGTCTGTCGAGAGAGCTACATGGGAAGCATAAGCAGACATACGTACCGAGTATCCTAACCCCTTCTCTGCCAACTCAGATCAAGCTCAAGGTAACAGTCCTCCTTAAGCTTACTCAGTTTCATGTTCAGTATTCATCACAAACTTAGTATCAAGTACCTTTGGATATTCAATCATTCATTCATGTATCAGTTAAGTTATATAATTATGCATCAGACATGTATTCTCATTATGAGAAACTTAGTTCCTAAGAACACTCAGTCATGCATTCATAAATCAGTTACACATGGATCAGATATGCATGTTCAGTATGATATATTCAGTTATCAGTCATGTCAGCCGTGAGATCATGGTTCAGTTATTCATGTACAGTATGAATGTCAATTTATGTTCTTCCTCACACTCTCAATTTCATTTCTAGGATGAAAGTTCTTAAGGGGGAGATATTATAATACCCCGTACCTTTTCAGTTATTTTTAAGATTTTCACTTTTTTCATTGGGGAAATTCAATAAGGTTTCCATCAATATGAAATTTGCCTAAATCTAACAAGCAGGTAAGAAGTTATGACTATTTCAAGTCCCCGTTGTAGAACAGCACCATATTGGTCAGTGGCGCTCCGCGCCACAAGGTAAAATGGCAATTGTCCTTTTCTAGTGTCTCAACATGATTTCCTCCCCATCGCGCCAAAGTTCCAGGTTGCAAAATAAGGGGAAACACGATGGCTCCGTGTTGCGCTATCCCTCAGTTTTCCAATTGTCATATTCCAGTGAAACGGTGTGATAGCGTCTCGTCATGCTAGGGGTCCAATTTGGGAAATTTTTATTGAAATAACAAGACATGTCCATGGTTAAAAGGGTCAATTTCTCACCCCTATTTAAGCCCTTTAATACGTGATTTAGTCATTTTTCACCCAAAATACACTCTCTTCTCTCAAAAACCTCTCAAGAACAACCTAGGGCTTTTCATAGAAGATTAAGAATCAAGAATTTCCTCTGTAAATCTTCGTGTATTTACGAACCAAGTTATGAATAGTGTTTATTCATGGACTCTTTTCGTCTATAAAGCCCAAGAATCCCTTTTCTAATTCAAGATTATCAATTTTCTTATGAATTTCATGATTGGGCTGCTCTTGTTCATGTGGATAGTGAGAAATTAAATTCTACTCTATGTTGGGTGATAAATTCTATGTGGGTTAAATTATTATAGATATAGATTCATGCAAACCTGTGACTAAACCCTTGAATAATGAAATTAGAATTGAACCATGATGTTTAATTATTGTACAATAATGGTTACACGTACCATGCCTACAATATGTTTTATTAAATTCCTAGATGAAGGAAAAGTACCTAACTAGCATGATACCATGAAATCCACATGTATGTACAAGTTATGCCTATTACATGTTTTGATGAAATGTTTCTATAATTGTATAATGGATTATGATGTTATTTATATGTTTAGGTAAGGTATGCTTGGTCAGTTTCGTTCCATCGAGTCATGGGGGTACTCGTACCCAAAATATTAGTTGTGTGCCTAGAGCCATGCCATGTTTTCACGATACTCTTAGTCAATCTATGAATCCTTAGAATTCAGATAGTCTTATGACTCAGGAAATCTCCAGGATCTCATGAACTCAGTTAGTTGTCAGATATCAGTAGTATTCTATCAGTCAACAAAATTTAGTAACTCAGCCCATGTTCAGTTCAGTAAATTATGTCCAAAGTATATTCAGATGGGAGTAGGAACTAACACTGAGTGAACCCAAGGATGGGAACACACACTATCAAATGAGGGTGTGATTCTTAGAAGTCATCCTTGTGTTCCAAAACAATATAGCCAGCATAGGTTGAGAAATCAATACTATCCGATGAGGGTTGATGAGGTGGATAAGAACTGTCAGATAAGGGTGCCATTGTTCTCTTTTGCGGACACTATTAGATGAGGGTCACCCAAAGCTTGTCCTTACCATTGGCGCGATATTGATACCCTTCCAATTGGGGTTACAGATTGGACCCCAACTCAGCCATAATGGCATATTAGGGGTATGTCGATTAGATAACTACTTCCCATATTTTCATGTTTTAGAATTAGGACAATTGGATACAGTCAATCAGTATCAGTAATAGAACTCAGATAGTTCTTTAGATTTTAGGACTGTCAAAACTAGTCAACTTAGATACAGTACGAGACTCAGCTAGTTCCATTAGTTCAGGGCTATCAGATACACTCACTCATGTTATCAATTATATCATTTATCAGTATGTCATATTATCAGTATTCAGATTCAGTAATTATGTTATCATGGTATCAGTGTCAGTTATTATGTCTCATGCATGTATTCTCACGCTCATGATAGTCAGTGTGCTATTGTTATTGTTCATGCATATGAACCCCATGCATTCAGCCTACCTCACATGCATATGAGTACATTTAAAGTACTGACGCATTTGTGCTATGGTGTCTAATACCATAGTTTCAGAGACATAAGCTCCAGAGCATCAGTAGATTCCAGTCGCAACTGCTAGAGTTAGGAGTGAGTCCTTATCTTTTGAAGACATGATCATCATTTTACTATCTCAGTAATTAGTTTATTAGTTGGAGTTAGTTGGGGATATGTTCGATCAACTCCTCATTCAAACAGTCACGTTTTAGAGGCTTTCCAGACTACAGTATGTTCAGATAGCTTATTTCAGTTGTTTTGGCTATTTCATACCCCTCCCAGATGATATATTTTTATCAGATACTATGTCTCAGTTTTGAACCTTATGGCCTTTTAGTTCATGTTTCTGCATTATAAAGTATGTTGTGCAGTATACAGGTATAGATATCAGTCATGGGTTAGCTTGTTGTACTTCGGGATCATGAGCACCGTGTAGCATTTTGGGTATCAACTTTGGGGCGTTAAAAGGTTAGACCACGATTAGCTCAGATTTAGGCATGTCGGTTACATGATACCTCCCATAGTTTAGTTCAGTATTAAGTATATAATTCAATTCAATTTTTTTTTAGCCATAGCAAAAAATTTCCAGTTATTCTGTTATCAAATTTCAGTATTTCACTTCTACAAATTATTTTAAGAAAATTATATGCTTGGCCTTGCATCAATAGTATTTAAGTTTTCATGCATGCGCACACAGTTATCTTATGCTATTCAGCCAGTTATTACTTCATGTACAGGTAACCCATACATTTCAGCCTAACCCCATCTCATATACCAGTACATTCAAAGTACTAGCTGCATACTTTTCTTTGCACTATGATGTCTTATATCATAGGAATAGATACTCAGTTTCCCAACTATGCATAGACAATTCAGCTTAACTGTAAAGCCCCAAAAATAGGTCTCAAGATATCCTACAGTTCTTAAGACTATGAGTAGCCTTAACCTAGCCCTGTCTACCTTCAACTAAGACTGAATCTCATAACAAGGGAATATAGATATAAAGATCATACAAAATGCGGAAATCTACTAAGGATATCTGAATATAATCTTAAATAAAAGAAATACTACTCTATAGTCTGAACAATCAATACTAAATAATATAAATCATATCTAGAAGTCTAACAAACCTCTACTACTAATAACTAGAGAGTCACAGGGACAAACCCCCAGCTGACTCGAACTATCTGAATCATCTATACTAATAAGCTGAAAATTTGAAAGACTAAGTCCCCGAACTATGAGGACTCACCAACTGTCGAGATGCAAGAAGAGATGCTTGAAATCACTCACGCTGCTGGAACTAAGCACTTGAACCTACATTATGAGAAAATGTATCACGTAGACATATATATGGATCAGTACTTTGGGAATATACTGAGTATATAGGGGTGAATGAATAAGTAAAGAAATGTCACAACATTATCACAATTTGTAAAATAATGCAAGCAAAAGGTAGATGACTCACATAAGCTGGAATATCTGAAAGCTTAGAATCATAATCATGAGTAGCAAATCATACTTTATAAATCTAGTGAGTCATAACATTTATTTCTAAAAGTTGTATTAGTGTTCTGTCTGTAAATCACACTAAGTGTAGAAAGGACTCAATTTTATATCTGAAATCTGTAGCTAAAGGATTATATAAAGCAACGTCTGAATAAATCTGTGAGCCTTTACATTAGCTTCTAAGATCTATTTTGTTATTCTTTACTCAAAAGCTATTTATTTTCTTTTACTATTATGGAGGTTCTTCTAACTAACATAAACCATGTGAGCTATTATAGAGTTCAACGTCTAGTTCTCTTTTGGGAAAACTTCACATTGGGGAGAGGTATCATACTCTTGCCAAGGAGTATAACCTAATCTAAGTGATTATATCTATATCTGTCATTCATATAGAAATTGGAATAATCTGATAATCTGAACCTACGTTGCCTCATAGTTCTAGGACGTGAGAAAATACCTAACTCGGTGCTAAATACTACTCCCTTTAATCTGTATGCTCATTCTATTTGAAATCTACATTAAAATCTAGTATAATGGTTTGTTACGAAAACCAACTGTATAATTGCTAAGTTAAACTGAAATCTGGAATTTACAACAATACACATGAAAATACGAAAATAGACATGCAATTCAACTTCTAAATCACTTGAAATCTCATAATCTTGCAAATAACAATAATAGGTATAAACCTTAATATGAAACTCATGTAAATTTGTAATTAAAAACTAGTTTTGGGCACAAGGATGAAAGAATATCCTTGTTCATAAATACTAAATACCTTAATTGATAAATTTGAATAAAATGCTTGATCTAGAATTACTATTTGAGATTTTGAAGATTCCCTCTTGAAGTTCTTGAATTGGGAATCCTTAATTTTAAGCTATCTTGTAAAAATAATGGAGAAAATTAGATTTCTTGGAGGTTAAGTTTTAAGCTCTAGGGTTTTCTTTGAGAGAGAATTGATGAAAAGTAAGCATAAGGTGCTTAGAATGAGATTAATCTTGTGTTTTACACTACCCTTTTAAAATCAAACTCGGAAAATTAGAATCCCAATTTGGCCACCCACCGTGATGCGCAACTATCATGGTGGCTCACTAGAAAAGGGATGAGCTCAGTTTTGCCCATCAACGCGATGTGGGGCTATCATATTGGGCTACTGTAAAAGGGATGAGTCCTATTTTCTTCATCTCTGAGACCCGATGAAATCGTATCATCCCAATTAAAAAAGGATGAGTAGAAACTGGACTTCACAGTGACACAACGTAATCGTGGTGCTCTACTAGAATTTGACAATTGCAAAATCATCCTTGACTGCGATGCGGTGCCTGTCAAAATGACATATTGTTTTGGTAAAAACGCCATAACTTCTCAATTGAGTATAGGATTGAGGTAAAATTGGTATCATTGGAAAGCTAATTCAATTTTCTACACACTAGAGGGTCTAGAACTGGAAAATTTTATATGTATCAAAAGTTATTAATTTTTTAAGCTAACCCTTAATATTCTAGGAGCTAAATTGAGCTAGGAAAAAGTACGGGGTATTACATTATCTCACCCTTAGGAACATTCATCCTCGAATATGGATTATTAAACTTAAGATACTGAGGACCTGAGGTTTGCTAACATGTACAACTAAAACAAGTTGTATGACTGAAGCTAAATCATACTGAGTAACTGAGCTAATCTGTGAGTGCATGAATTTAGATGAGAACAACTATATAGCTGAATCTGATACTAGAAAAGAGCTGAATTAGGGAAGATTGTTACCTTTGTCTAAATCTGAGTTCGTGGAGAAGAGATGAGGATACATGGTATTCTTCTATGCTTCTTCTTCCCAAGTAGCGCCCTGAATGGAATAATTTTATTACAAAACTTTGACCAAGGGAACTTCTTTGTTCCTTAGTCGTTGGATCTGATGATCAAGAATCTCTACGGGAACTTCTTCATATGAGAGGCTATTCTAAATATCAGTAATTTCTAGAGGGACTACAATAGCTGAATCGTCCAAGCACTTCTTCAATAAGGACACATGGAATATTGGATGAACTGAGGATAAATCTGTGGGTAGCTCAAGCTCATACTCAACCTTTCCCATGCGACTCATAATCCTATAGGGGCCTACATATCTAAGACTAAGCTTCCCTTTTTTCCCAAATCTCATCACCCTTTAATTGGTCAAACTTTCAAATAAACAAGATCATCAACCTTGAAATCAAGATCTCTCTTTCTTATGTCTGCATAAGATTTCTGACGACGATGAGCTGCTCTCAATCTCTCTCGAATCAACTAAACTTTCTCCATGTCTTCACACACCATGTTTGGCCCAATCAAAGCGGCCTTACCTACTTTAAACCAACTGACTGGTGATCTACATCTCTTCCCATAAAGAGCCTAAAATGGGGCAATCTTAATACAAACATGGTAACTGTTATTATAGGCAAACTCAATCAATGACAAATGTACATCCCAACTGCCTTTGAAATCAAGAACACATGCACTAAACATATCTTTTAGAGTCTAAATGGTCCTTTTCGCCTGTCCATCTGTCTAAGGATAAAAAGATGAACTTGCGTACCAACACCCTTCTAAAAGGATTTCCAAAACTGAGAGGTAAACTAAGTACCCATACCTGAGATGGTGTACAAAAGAACTCCATGCAATATGACTAACTATTTGATATACAACTTAGCATAATCTTCAATTGTGTAGGACGTGTGGACTGAAAAATTATGCACTGGCTTAGTCAATCTGTCTATAATTACCCATATCAAAGCATGCTGAAGACGCGAATGGGGTAATCCAGTCATAAAGTCTATATTAACCTCTTCCCACTTCCAAGTGGGGATACCAAACTCCTGCAACGTACCACCAGGTCTTTGGTGCTCTACCTTAACCTGTTGACAAGTTGCACACTTGGCTAAAAATTCTGCAATATTTTTCTTCATACCACTCTACTAATAGATTTCCTTCAAGTCACGGTACATCTTGGTAGCTCCTGGATGAATGGAATAACGCGACATGTGCTTCTTCCACAATTTGCTGACTTAAATCATTAACACATAGCACACATAATCTATTCTGGTATCTCAACACACCATCTGTCCCTTGGGAGAAAACCTCTACCGTTTGGTCTTTAACTGACTCCTTCAATTTGAATAAACTAGAATCTTTATCCAATTATTTTTCACATCCAAAACTAGAGAAAATTCGAAGCTACTCTGGACCCAAACATTCTCTTCTACTGAATCCACTGACCTCACACCCAATCTAGCTATCTAGGTAGCTTCTCAAACTACCTCTCTTTTATCATTCTCCACATGAGCAACACTACCCATAGACAATTTACTAAGGGCATCTGCCACTACATTGGCCTTGCCCGAGTGATAGAACACACTCATATAATAATCTTTCAACAATTATAATCACCTTCTTTGATAAATATTTAACTCCCTCTGAGTAAAGACACTGCAAACTTTTTTAATCCTTTAACACATCAACATGCACCTCATAAAGATAGTGCCTTCAGATTTTTAATACAAACACAACAGTAACTAATTCAAGATCATGGGTGGGGTAGTTCTGTTTGTGAGCCTTAAGCTGTCTAGAGATGTAGGCTATAACCTTACCTCTCTGCATCAAAACATAATGCAGACCGATTCTAGAGGTATTAAAATAAAAAACCATCTGTACCATCAGGTAATGCTAAAACGGGGGCTGAAGTGAGTCGAGTCTTTAACTCCTGAAAACTCTTCTCACAGAAAACTCACCACTAAAACTTAACTTTCTTTTGATTTAATCTTGACATAGGATACACAATAGATGATAAACCCTCAACAAAAAGTCTATAATTGCTAGCTAGACATAATAAAATTCTAATGTCTGATGGAGAAATAGGTCTATGCCAGTTTCTTACCGCTTTTGTCTTTTGGGGATCAACTCTAATTCCATGGATTAAGTCTAATTCCAACACTGGAAACAATATGACCAAGGAAAGCTACTGAACTTAGACAAAATTCACATTTGCTGAACTTGGCAAAAAACTGGTGATCTCTAAGAGTTTGCAACATAATTCTATGGTGGTCTGCTTGGTCATCCTCACAATGAGAATAGACAAGAATATCATCTATAAATACTATTACAAACATATCTAGAGATTTTTTGAACACTCGCTTCATCAAGTCTATGAAGGCTACGAGGACATTGGTAAGACCAAATGACATGACTAGAAACTCAAAATGACCATAGCGGGTTTTGAAAGCTGTCTTTGGAATATCACATTCCCTTACTCTAAGTTAATGATAGCCAGATCTAGAGTTTATCTTTGAGAACTTACTTGCACCTTGGCGTTGGTTGAATAAGTTATTAATTCTAGGAAGAGGATATTTTTTTTGATTGTGACTTTATTCAGCTGATGATAGTCGATTTACATTCGCAAAGAACCATCTTTCTTTAGCACAAATAGGATAGGAGCGCCCTATGGAGAAACACTAGGCCTTATGAAACCTTTATCTAAAAGATCTTTAAGCTACTCTTTTAACTCTTTAAGCTTGGCTGGAGCCATATGGTAAAGAGGAGTAGAGATTGGATGAGTATCTGGGAGAAGGTTAATACCAAATTCTATTTCCCTATCAGGAGATACCCTAGGAAAATATTTGGGAACAAATATGGGAAACTCATTGACTACACTGACTGACTAAACTGTTGGATTTTCAGACTTAGTATCTTTGACCCAAACTAGATGATAGATACACCCTTTGGAAATCAACTTTCTGGATTTAAGATAAGATATGAAATGACTCTTTGGAGACAATGAATTACCTTCCCAATCAAAGACTCAATCATATAGAAACTGAAACTTCACTACTCGGGTGCGATAATCTATTCATGCATAAAAGGAATGGAGTCAATCCATTCCAAGAATAAGGTTGAAGTCGACCATATCTTGCTCTATTAAATCCACTAACATGATTTTATAATGGACAGTGATAGAACATTTTTTATAGATCTGTTTGGCAATGACTGACTCACCCACTAGGGTAGAAACTAAGAAGGGCTCAGGCATCCTTTCAGGACCTATTTCAAAATTTAATGCAACTAATGGGATCACATAAGAGAATTTCGACCCAGGGTCTAACAACGCATAAACATCAAGATAAAAGACACGAAATATACCAGTAACAACATCTAGTGAATCCTCCTGCTCCTGATAGGATGGTAATGCATACACAAAGCCAATAATATCATAAAAGACATGGGCCAAACATAACAACTATTATTTTAACCCACTAATAGCAACACATAATCCCCCTCACGAGACACAACAATATCAACACTATGTCCATCCTTTATTCCTATACCAATAGCATGTTTTTACTAAAAATATAAACTACCCAAACCAGTGTAAAGAAAGTTAAGTTATAACCTGCCTTAAATGATGAAATCCCCATCCAAAAACCTTAAACACAAAGCCTTCCCATCTCGAATGGCCTTGAAAACAAGTAAAACATACAATTATAGAAACAACATGTTAAAATAAATCTAATGATACACATAATACCTATTTCATAATTGATATCAAAATAGACCCCCAAAATGGGTTTTCAGAAAAGAAGGGGTAAGATTAAAATTTTAGTTCATAAACACATTACCAATGATTAATGAAAGTCATAGTAGAAAACCCAAGTGAAAACACATTAAAAATGGTGTTAAAATTGAAGAAAAATAATTTTAGACCTTCTGGGCCGAAATTCCTAAATATCACTTTTAAAATTACAAAATTACAGGTTTTAGATGACTAGGTTAAAACTAGAATAGTTGAAATAGTGATTTTGAGATTAACAAAGCTTGAAAATGGAAGAAATCAACCAAAAGGTCTAAAACCCAAAGCTCAAAGTCACAAAAATTGAATAAAATAAAGAAAAATGATTTTTATAATGTATCGATGTTAACTACTTAAGCGGTTACCGGTAAATCTGTCAAGTGCCGCTTTAGCATAACCCATGTGCTACACAGTCTTCTTTAGCTGGTAAGCGGCCACTTTAAAGGCCTTGGTTAAAATAGACAAGTCTATGTTCTAGTGGCCCCTAACTGATGAGTCGAGTCGCTAAAGGGACCAGATAGTTAGTTTAGCGACCATCGCTAAGGCGACCCAAGTGGCACTTTAATGGTTGCACTAGCTGGGACTTGTAAATTTTTAAGTCTCTACCGAACCCTCGATATTCATTTAGAATCTTAAGAATACTAAAGAACTATGTTGTACTATCAAGTTTGATGCTTCGATCTCAATGGCTTCAAATTTTCAGACTGAAGTTGTTTTCACAAAATTAACCCCTGAGACCTAATTTTGCAACCTTCTAAATCAGTGGTCAAAGCATGGATACATGAGAAACTAGACAAACAAGTGATCAATGTGCGGGAAAGGCTAACTCATAAGCTACATCCCCAATAGTTCAAAGGATCTCAAATGGACCAATATACCTATGGATAAGCTTACCCCCTTCCCAAATCTCTTCACAACCTTTATGGAAAAAACACAAAAAAAGACTTGATCATAAACACTAAATTTCAAGGCACAAAGACTATGATCCAAGTAGCACCTTTGTCTACTTTGAGTCGCTCAAATACTAATGTAGCAAGTCCATTCCTTAAGGTCTAATCTTAGAAACCTCAAACCAACCAACTATAGAGCGAGAAAATCTACCATACAAAGCCTTAAAGAGATCCATCTCAATATTGGAATAGTACCAATTGTTATAAGAAAACTCTGCCAACCAAAGATGCTACTCCCACATATCTTTAAAGTCCATAACACAAGCGCAAAGCATATTCTCCAAAACCTAAATAGTGTTCTTCGACTGACATATGATCTGGGGGTGGAAAGTTGTGATATGATTAAACTAGGTACCCAACTCCTCGTGAAATGCCTTTTAAAAGTGAGAAGTGAAAACTTAATTTCTATATGAGATGATAGACACTGGTAAATCATGGTAATAGACTATATCATGAATATAGATACAGGCCACCCTCTCTTCTCTTAAACAAACCTAAAAAAAAAAAAAATAAGCAGATCCAACCAATTAATCCACGATGACCCAAACACTATTAGAACCACAAGAAGTATGTGGCAACCATTCATGAAGTCCATAGTTATCTAATCCTATTTCCACTTGGAAATAGGTACCCTCTGAAATAAATCACTAGGCCTCAAATGCTCAACCTTTATCTATAAAAAACATAGGAAACAAGCTATAAAATCTTCTATATGCTTCCTCACACAATCTTACAATTAGTGTTTTCTTATATCATGATACATTTTAGTCACTCTCGAATGAATAAAATACCTAGAATAATAGGCCTCCTACAAGATTAATCTTACTCAATCACCCATACTCGACACGTAAACTTGACCCCCAATATTCGAAACACCATCAAATTTAATATGGCGTACCTAAGATCTTCACTTAACAACTTATTGTGAATAACTCTCAAACTAGCATCACAAAACTGATGGGCCTAAATGTACTCCATCAAAGATGAACTAGCCTCCACAAATGACAATACACACCCAGGTGTTGAAACTTTAAGACTAACAATCTAGTTAGCCAAATATTGAACCTGTAATTCCAAGGGTCTCTCCTTGGTCAAAAGATAAGTCAAGATACCCACATTTGTCAACTTCTGGCTCAAAGCTAATACAGCCACACACAATTCTAAATTTTATGTAGGGTAATTCTTCTCATTGGGATTTCATTGACGAGAATCATATCCACTTACATTAACCTTCTACATAAATGTGACACCTAATCCAACACCAAATGCATCACAAAAAAGGTAAAACCCATTCCCTTCTTAGACAAAGTTATGATAGAAGTCGAGGTCAATAAATCCTTGGTCATTTGAAAGATCACCTTAAAATCATTATATTATTGAAAAAGGTATTTTTTGGGTTAACTTAGTTAACGGAGCCACAATAGATGAAGAACTCTCATCAAATCATTAATTATAGACTACTAAACCAACAAAACTCTAAATTTTGATAGGAGAAATAGGCCAAGCAAAATCATGAACTATTGTAATCTTTATCCTATAGGCCATAATAAAATCATCCTTTGTCAAAACATAAATATGGAAGAGATAGACTCCAACCAAAACTCACACTTGGAGAACTTATTATACAGCCTTTCATCTGTAATACCTCACAATTTTGGACTAGTCTTTTAACAGTTGTTCCTATGCATATAATCAATAATCTAAATGATTCCCATAAAAATATGAGTTTCACGATCTTTATCCTCATGTTTGATTTGCTTTTGAGGTGAAAAATGTTCTTAAGAATAACATAGAAAAAAGTTAAGTTTAGAGCCTTTGATTCATCCAAAGTTTGGTATTTGATTCTACAAAGGTCTATTTTAAATGTTTATAAAATTTTATAAATGTAGAATTATGTAGCTCATGACCCACCAAATTGTAGATAATTGAATTAACTCTCCAAAGATAACAATTTCTCCTTAATTTGATACTCGAGAAAAAAGTTATTGCATTTTTCATAAGAGGTAGTAAGCCAATGCGATAGCGTCGTGATGTGTCAGCCAATGTGTTACGAAACTGTTTCACATACCAATTCAGTTTCTAAATGGTCTAGGGGTACTTTGGTCACTTCCCCTCACCCAAATTTGCCTATAACACTTAATTTCAGCCATAAAAGCATTATACACTCTATTATTCATCTTTTCTCTCAAAGAAAAACCCTAGCCCCCATAAGAACACCACGAACTTCATCAACTTATCTTCAAGAAAAGCAAAAACTCAAGTTTTCTAATTCAAGAATGCTTTCAAGATTGTGTTTCTCCTTCAAGATTAAAGCTTTAAGGCTTGTGGGGGTTCATTCATGGGCCCTCTTTCACCCATGGAGCTGAAAAATCCTTTTCTTTTAATTAAATAATGAATTTTTCCTTTATTATGGTATTTTGTATGTTCAAGAAAGGTTGAATTTCTTGTTTTGATGATGTTTTTAATTCAACACAACCCATGTATGATTCCATGCAAGATTTTAAATTCCTCATGCCATGAATTTGAAATTCCCATGCTTTATTCAAGTAAATTCCGTGATAGCCCCTAAATTCATGATGTTTTGCAATATTCCCATGTTATAAATTCATGCCTTCCACATGTTTGATGAAATTACCATATCAAGTCAAGTCAATTTCAAGATGAATCCTGAAGTAATAAATTTGTTCATGTAACTCTATTATTCCCTAATGTTTAAGACATCATGTCCTATTTCAAGCGAATTACATATGAATTGACCAATTCATGATTTTAGTTATGTAATCAAGCTATCCTCCCATGTTTAAGATATTCCCATGTCCAAGTTCATGATCCCTATATATTTGGGGAATTACCCCATGTTAAAGTATTAATCTCCACGTGCTTGATAGAATGCATATGTGAATTGAATAGGGTAATAAGACATGTTACCATGTGTTCTCATTCATGTACAAATCCATAACCTTTAAGTGTTTGATAAAATGTCTCAGTGAATGAATTACGAACAATTAACTATTTCTATACTTTCAAGAATTGCTAGATTTTATCATTTATGCTATCGAGTCCCGGTGGTATTTATTTTCCAAAATCTAGTTGTTTACATAATTGCAGTAGATACAAAATAGTACCAGTTAAGGGTTATGAATAAAAGTACTAGTTAGTTAATAGAACTCAGTGAACTCAGTCAGTTAACAAAACTTAGTGGACTCAGTCCAGTTCTATCAGTCAACAGAATAAGTGTGGGTTCAGTAAAGCGTAGTAGAGTCCAGTTTCAGTCCCAGTATCAGTTTGATTATTAATAATTACCTTTAGAATTCGTATGCACTACTATATTTAGAATACCATGACCTAAGCTTATTATTTATCAGTTCATGCACCAGTTAGTATTCCAGTGTCATTTAGTTGGGAGTAGGATTTAGAACCAAGCGGACCCAGGGATGGAGGCATTCCTACCAGCAGATGGTTTGACCCTTAGTAGTAATCGCTGAGATACAGAACTATGTAGCTAGCGTAGCTTTGAGATATCTTCCTGCCAGTCTAGGGTTGACATATATCTCATGAGTTTCATGTTAGTATAGGGTTAATCCTTAGTTTTTTAGGACACCAGTTTAATATATCCGCACAACCAGTGTTAGTACCCGTGGCATGATACTGACACCCTTCCTACTGGGGTTATAGGTTGGCCCCTAATTAGCTTAGATTGGTGTATGTCGATTAGATTATACCTCCCACAGTTTCAGTTTCAACCTCAGTATAGAACTCATTTAAGTTCTAAAAAATTAGAACTATCAGAAATAGTCACTCAATTATTAGTAACCTAGTTATCAATAGTCTCAAATATTATTTACTCAATTAAAAGAACTCAGTACTCAGCTTCAATAAAAATCTCAGTTATAGTCTCAATTAAAGTATTAGTTCAGGGTTCAGTTTAAGGTTTGCTTGACCATAGAATATAGTTAAAAGCTATTCAGTTGTCAGTATTTCAGTAGTTTAGTTTACAGACTATTTTAAAATCATGCTATACAATTTCTCTTGCATTCCCAGATAGTATAGTTTTTATGAATTCATACTTATTTATCTTATGTTACTCAGACATTCCTTAGCTCATATGTATTATATACTACAGTTTCAGTCCAGTAATTCAGTCTAAGTAGAGTTCAGGCCTACATGACCAGTATTCAGCTATCAGTCATTCAGTTAATCAGATAAGTTAGTATTTTATGCATTAATTCTCAGTGTGGTTGTATGTTTAGATCCTTGTTTTATGTCAATATCCATCACGTAGTTAAAGACTCGGTATTCATAAAGTATCCATGTTCTACCATATCCTAACTTTAGTTATACTTATATCATTAATGTTAAGTTTACAGAAACTAAGTTTAGAGATTCACCATCTTATCAAAGAATATTTGTCACTCGTGCTTTAAGATATTTTAGTTTTTTGTTTATTTTAGCCTATGGGTGAGTCTATTTATAGTTATCATGTATGTTTTACGATTACGTTTGAAATTATTTTTACTAATTGCATTCAGCCCTGCATACTCAGTACATTCCAGAAGTACTGATCCACATATATGTTTGTTTGGCTATATTGTTTCATAATGTAGGTACCAGTTATAGCCCGTACATCACGATCAGACAGTGGTAGATTCTAGACAGTAGGTGATGAGTTCTCCTACTTAGGGAACTCTAGACAATTTTAGTTCATGTATAGTTTGTTTACTTTCATATGTATTGATTAATGGTAGTTGGAGGCATGTCCCAACTATCTTTAGTCAGTATAGTAGAGGCTTCATAGATGTCGATCAAAGTCAGTCATGTAATTTCAATTTTATCCTTATGATTTATCAGATTTAAAGCATTATTAGTATTGTATCTATTTTAGATTTTCAGTATGATTATGTTTTCGCACAGCAGAATAGCTATTTATTATGTTATAATTTAGTTGCATAATAGTATGTCAGTTTATGGGTTAGCTTAGGATCACTTGTGGTTAGAAGCACCATGTGATGACTAGGGGGTAGCCTCAAGTCATTACATCATCTCTCAATCTATAAAGTACAATAAAAAATGCTAGCCATGATAAGCATCCTTCTTAGAGTAAACAAAGATATCATCTATGAATACAATGACAAAAGAGTCGAGATACGATTGGAAAACCTAATTCATCAACTCCATGAACTCTGTTGGAGAATTTGTGAACACTAAGGACATAACATAAAATACATAATTAAAATATCATGTATGAAAAGCTAACTTTAAAAAATGTGAAGCTCTAATCATTAACTAGTGATACCCAAACTTTAAATCAATCATCAAAAACATCGAGGCACCCAAAATAGGTCAAATAAATCATTAATGCAAGAAAAAGGATACTTAATCTTAATTGTCACCTTTTTCAACTATCGATAATCAATCTCATATGCATCGACCCATTCTTTTTCTTTATAAACATGACAAGATCACCCCGAGGAGATACACTAGGTCGGATAAATCCTTTATCCAGCAACTCCTATAATTGATTTTTTAACTTTTTCAACTCTATTGGGTCCATCCTATAAGAAGGAATGGAGATGGTCTTGGTTTCAGGCTCAACATTAGTAAAAAAAGTCAATATCATAATCTAAAGGCATATCATGCAAGTCCAAAGGAAAAACAACCATGAAATCATGTACGATATGTGCATAATCCAAAGAAGGTGATGAAGCAACACTAGTATCATGGATATGGGATGAATATGACTAAATCCCCTCTCAACTAAGCAACGAGCACTTAGAATATATGTAACTCCCTTAGGACCTGAATAAAGTGCACCCTTTCTAGCTATCCTTATCACACTCAGTGGTGCTAAAGTAAGTCTTAGCATAACAGTCTAGAGTACCATGAGACAAAACTAACCATTCCATACCGAAGATGACATCAAAATCTACTATATCTTGGATGATCAAATCTACCCAATTATCAAGGCCAACAAGGGTCACAACACAGGATCAGTACACTCGATCCACTAGTACGGAGACATATATAGTGGTAGATGCATGGATAGGCTTGGCAAGAGTCTCACTAGTAGAATAAATATTAGATGCAAAATATACCAAGCAATAAGAGAAAGTTGATACTTGATCAAATAATACAAATGTAGATCTAAAATAAATAGAAATTCTATATGTGATAACAACATTAGAATCCTCTGCCACTAGTTTGGAGGTTACAGTATAGAACTTTCCATGTCCACTATCTGATTACTTAGCCATTCAACCACTACCATAGGCACAACTACCTTTTCCTACTAAACCTTTGATAGTACCTCCACCTCTATGAAGGTCACTTCTCACTAATTATTAAAAGTAGGTCTTAAATTCTTAAGGGGACAATCCTTTGAAAAATGGCCATACTCATCACACACATAGAAAATTCTGTAGCCCCACTCAATAAAAATATATATGATTGAGCTAAAATGACCTTTTTGGAACGATGCCTGGCTGTATGAAGTCGCTGCATCAGAACACCTACTACCTAAGCCTAGTAAGGTTGAATACACGGGTCTTCTATAGTACCTACAAAAACCTCTAAAATCTCTATCTCGAGGAATTTGACAACTGAAATTGTACCAATGGTGCACCTTTTTTGCGCCTCTCAAAGATGCTCGAAGAATAGACTCGATCATCATAGCATTATAAACTATAATCAGAAAAAACTCCTCTGACATTACTATCTTGGTAGTAGACAACTGAAGTGAACCATCCAAACCATTTATGAACTTTTGAATCTTTTTAGAATCAATGGTATTACTTTTAATAGAATATCTGGATAAGACATGAAAGCATGACTCATACCCTATAACAAAAATGGAGCCCTACCCCAAGTGGTTAAATTAATTTCTCATTTGATCTTTCAAACTATATGGCACAAAAAGGTCCAGAAAAGCCTCAACAAACTAATCCCATGTCATCTCTAGAAAACTCAAAGGTATTCAACTAACAAGTGAGTGATACATACAAAATTTAACTCCGGTAAAAAAGTATAAGCACTCATTGTCAAATATATAACCCATCAAAGGTTGGGGTCGAATACAAAAGAGAATATGGTGTTAATTAAGTTGTATGCAAAATAATCAACTTTTAATCATAAGTATACATTAATTTAAGGGGTCTTTGTTGTAATATCAATTGAGTAATTTTAGTCTATTTAAAAATTGATCTCATTTTTATAATGTGTTAACAATCAAGTAATAGCAAACTAAGAATATGTTCACCTTGGTTTTTCAATCAGTTACAGGCTACAGGGTATATGAGCTCAGACTTAGAGATATGATTATAGAGAAATAGAGATGAGAATTTCATCCAAGTGATTCCCCACCATCAAATATTGTTTCACATTAATTTCTCAAACTTAAAGTGAAGAAATGATAATTCTATGTATTCCCTAAGAGGTTAATCTGGGTATGGAATTAATCTATAATTAGATGTTAAAAACTACAACTTTTTGTCCCTATTCTATTTCCCAACATTAACTTCTCTACTCAAGCAAGTTAGGTTTTAGAGCATGATCTCACATTTGAAACTAGGAAAACTCGTTCAAATTAAGAGAAACTTTATATAATAATAAATTTAACATAAACTAAACTACCCAAAACTTAGATGTGAAATTCCACCAAGGATCCTATAACTCTAGTTATGGAATTTTGCCACTCATGATAAGAAAATAAATAGAAAAGATTGATTTCATAAATTATAGGTTAATACTTACAATGAAGTATTACAAGATTTTAAAATCCAAATTTCATACCAAAAGAATTATATCCATAGATCCATACTTTTTCTTAGCAATACTTATGTTTCAAAATTTAACACATAGTCAAAAGATGTTTATTCTAACAATAATATGGATGTTTATAGGCTTCAAAATATTGGTATATAAATCTAAATACTGGTCTACCACATCATGGCCAAAGGCTCTCATGAAGATCCATCCAGAGGTGACAATTCAAGAGACAGACCATTGCAAGTTTCCAGAATCACAATAATTTGTGTCTATCTTGACGGATTTTGCAATGGTCCATAGTTGGTACAAAGGCCCGCCTCACCATCTTCGCTCACTTCATTAGTTTGATGGATTATGTTTTGTCATGACAGCTAGGGTGATAGTCCATTGGAGCCTCGGTGGTCCGTCTGTTAGACCATAACCTAGTTTAGTTTTTTTTCTTCTTGATGATGCTTGGCACGATGATCCGTTAGGGGACTGACGAACTGTAAGTTTCCATTTCACGTGCCTCGTTTCACTTAAAGTTTCTAGACTTTTAGTCTTTGAGTTTAATTCCTTAGAACAAGCACAAAAACCATTAAAAATAGTAATGATTGGTGGAAAACCTCCTATTATCTTTACTTAAAGATGAAATATATACTGTCATGAGCTTGTACTTCAACACTCTAAAATTAGGATGATTGCTTGTCCTCAAGAAACATAACACAATATCATGGATGCATCCAAATAATTAAAGAATAAGCAACTATTCGAGGTAGTAAGGATTCACACTTATACATGTACACAAGTTCTACAACTGTAACTCGTAGGGATCTAGGACTGGAATTATACTATATATATGTTACATACTTAAAATAAGACAACTAATCCAAGAATTAGAAATAACAAGTATCATTTACTAGTTCTTACCTTAAAGAAGTCCTTTTCACACTGATCCATTTAATTCAAGGACTGTTACTCAAATCTGACACTCTTAGAACAAATTTTAAACACTGAATACAAAGACCCATAAGCTAGACCTTATCATTGTACCAAGTATTGGAGTTAGTTGCCAAGGATCACTATAGGACTTATTTAATCTTGTAAGGAATTCTTGGTTTTAGGTAAGGTATCATCTTGAACGGTGACTCTACCCTCATATCCATCATTACCACTGATCACTTTAAGCCTCTCTCTTCTAATCCAGAAATAATACAAACTTTACTTTTATTTTTTTGAATATAGCAAAGATGTGCACACTCCTAACACTATTAATGTAATTCACTCTCACTAAATCATTATGTGATAGATAGATACCCTCAACATAGTCTATTGTCTTGAGTTGGGGTGCACAATATCCAATCAGCGACTGAGGCCAAAGTAAAGGTCTAACACTAAGAGTTCTCTTCAAACCATTCTTCACGCATTAAATCTCTCTATAATAGCCACCCTAAACTTAGTCATTTTACCTAAGTTGAAGTGCACGATGTCCAAAGAAGGACAAGGGCCAAAATCTTGATTTCGTAATAAAGACAGAAAGGTTAAAGTTGTTGCATAAAAAGGTTACCCATTCTAAAAAGGAAAAGGTGTTTTTCTTAGAATAAATCTTTCTTATAATAAATATTTGGTCAGTTTTTTAAGGCTAGTGATGTGCAAAATAAATATAGCACTTTTAATACTTAAAATGATGAAAATATGCATGTTTCTAAGGTAGTTTTTTTTAAATATTATGCATTTTGGCTTTATTTGGAGGAAATCATGATTTAGATGCCAAGTTATTGCAAAGTATGAAAAGAGATTTTTTGGCTACTTATGGGAGAAATTATGGATGTTCGGGACACTTTAAGGATTTTTAGTGACCAAAAAAATATGAGGGAATTGGATAAGATCTAATAAAATAATGTCCAACACATGCTAAGTCAACATGCAGACCTCATGTGGGAAAAACATGTGTCAGAAGTCAAATATCCCGAGAGCTAACCTGCAGGAAATTTTTGCTTGGGAATATACGATCACTACATGCACCCACGATGTAGGACAAATGTTCTGCAAACACCCAAGTCTGGGGCAAATATAGAAACCACATATAGCTACCAACCCTTTTTCTTCTATTTCATTCGAGCTTTGGTTTTAGGGTTTACTCATGTACTATAAATACTTCTTATTGTCTTTAGTAGGAGTTATCCACTCTTAATACTTACAAACATAATTTGATTCCAAGATTCTATTTTAGTCTTGGAATTTACTTGTATTCATTTTGATTGATTATTTTAGTTACGGTTTTGGGTTTTCACTTCTTCTTATTATGAAGTATTCTAATGCTTTCAATCATGAATGTTGTTGATTATTTCAGAAGCATGAGCGGCTAAAAACCCTTAGCTAGGGTTGTGGAAACCATGGCAGATTGACGAAGTAGGAAAGTGCTATTGTTGTTCTGAACCTATAACCATGCATGATTGTATTATCTTAATAATTTTATTAACGAGTGTACACATTAGAATCCTGCCAAGATTATTGTTTCTTACTCCCAAAGAGGAGTTGTGACTAAGAAAAGATAATGACAATAGTAATTTAGAGTTTAACTATAGATCCATGATACTAGGTTTTATATAAGTAAGATAGTTAGATTTTATATTTTATCTAATAACTAGAGACTCAAGAGGAAATATTTAATTGGGATCAAGATAATGGTTAGTAGTGGGACATCCTGAGACTCTAAATGTAAAGGGTAAATTCTTTTTGCTCATCCAAAAGACTGTAGAAGGTACAAAATTTATTGATTCCACATGCAAGGTATCGGGTTGGTTCAACAAAGCATGACAAACCTATGGAGTTAAGAAGAAAAGGGGAACAAAATCCTAGTAATCACCTACGACATATTAAAACCAAAGTTAATATTCACCACTAGTTTGATATTTCTATTGAAAAACCCATATTTACTTTCCCAATTCCACCCATTGATAACAACAGTTGAGAGCCATTATTCCATGAATTCCCTTGGAATTTGACCCCAACCTTTGTTGTGTTACTATGTTTGGAAGAAACTATATCATCTTCTGAGAGGAGGTGTATCTTGGACGTCACCAAATTTTTGCTCTATTGTTGGGGAATACGATGTTGTGTTTTGAATTAATGTAGTTTAAAGTTTTTGGTTTTGTTTTTGTTTTTGTTCTTAGTCGGGCATACGCCAGTGTTTTCCTAACATAGAGAGTAGATGCAATCCCTTACTCCCAGGAAATCTGAACCAAGAGAACATCCTGCAAACACCTAGTAGGATAGTGGAATAGAAAAGAGATGATACTCTATAAGAGGTTCATGATGTTGTACATCTCTCTCTTCTTGAAGCAGTCCATGCTATTGTTTATCAGCAAACTGGTAAGATTTTATCTCAATTTTAAAATGAAAGAATAACAACAGAAGAAGCTCAGTGTATAGCTTAAGAGGCAGAGTTAGCTGAGAAGAGACAAGCAACAGACCATTAGCAGCACTAGATAGAAATTAGAAAAGAGCTAGAGGTGCCCATGTTTAAGTAATCCCAACATATCTGTATATGTAGAATATATATAAATAATGAAGAAGATTTAGGATAATTCAATCCTACAAAGATTGGAGCCATTATTCCTCCTATTTTACCCTAAGGAATCAAGTTTGACATAATGAGCACAATGATCCAACTCTGAAATATGAATGGTATGTTTGCGGGTTTTTCCTTCAGATTATGAAAATTTGCACCATGAAAAATTTATCAGGATCTGCAGCTCATATACCATTCCAGGGGTGAATCATGAGGCACTTAGACTTAGGTTGTTCCCCTTCTTAATTATTGGAGAATTATCTGTATGGTTAGGGGAAAAACCAAGAGTCTTTATCACTACTTTTATTGAGCTTCCCATGCAATTCTTGAATCGGTTCTGTCCTCTATCAAGGATATTATAGCTCAAGGACAAGATCTATAATTTTAGCTAGTTGTAGTAAAAATCTATATACGAAGAATTTTTAGGTTTAAGAATAAGCTGAGTATGGTGCCCAATACTCAATTGTGAGGGATGATCTTATTGGATATATTCTCAAAGCCTTGACCATCAGCTCCATAGCCATGATGATATAAGTTGTATGGGCGTCAATAATTTTGATCACACAACTCAATACCAACATAAGGAGTTCAAAGCCTTGATTTCCCTAAGGATCCAAGAAAATTCTTGGAGGTCTTTCTTTGATCTCCTAATTAAGAAATTTCATGTTTGGAAGATAGTTTAGAGCCGAGGAAATCCATGACACAAGGAATAAAGAGAGTCCTGCTGGGTTATTTCCAAAATAGCCATTTTTGAGCTATTTTTGAAATAGGCTACTTGTTTAAATGAAAAAACATTATTTAGGTTCCTTAGACATTTCATTATTTAGTTTTTATTGACTAATTACATGAAGAATTCATAAGAATTCCATGGGAGTGTTTGATTACTTGAAATACCCTTTGATTACCCTTTCGTTATCAATTTTGTGTGTATCTTTCAATCATAATTATCCTATACTTCTATCATTACTTTTTTGTGTTTAGATTAAAGTCCTTATGGCTTGAATTTTATAAATTTTCATCATATCCGAGCTTAGGATCGGTCCCACGATTCTAGTTTTGGATTTTTTAACTTGAAAATCACAAAAAAGTAGAAAAAAGAGAAAGAAACAAAATAGTCCGAAAAATGTTTTTAGTTTTTTTCCTAAATTGACTTTTTTTGTGTGATTTTGATTTTATTTAGAGCTAGATTTGTTTTCCCTAGCTCTACTTGAGTCAAATCTTAGAGTTGAGCTTATTCCAGGTTGATTTGAGTCATCCACCATTGTTAGAGCTTAAGTTGAAGAATCATGGAGGTTGGTTAACAAATTGGAGATTTGTTGGTTGTATTTCTAGCTTAAAAACTTTGACATTGTGTTTGGGAGGTTGAACAAATCTTGGGTATTAAATTTTAGATACCATTTATAGGGGGGTGCGCGGATTTAATAGATATAATAGATTTTTAGTAGGTTTCTAGTGAATCTATTTTTATTAGTGCGTGGATATTT
>NC_061116.1:38476767-38552725 GCF_002878395.1 Capsicum annuum
AGAAAAATTAGCATGGATAGAAAAAACCTTAGAAAATTAAGATAAAAATACATGTGATAGTTTATATAATTTAAAAAACTCACTACGAGAAGAACAACACAAAATAATAAATAACATTGAAAATCTAGAATTAGATATATATTATAGTACAGATAGGATAAATTATTATACAAGAATTTGTAACTCTGTAATTACTACAGGATAAAATAAGTAATGAATATATCTTACGAAAAAAGTAAATTATTAAAAGGTATTAAAACAAAATATCCACGCACTAATAAAAATAGATTCACTAGAAATCTACTAAATCTATTTAATCTACCTAATCCGCGCACCCCCCTATATATTCTCGGTGTTCTTCATGTTCTTCAAATATCATTCAAAAATAGTGTGTTTGATACAAAAGGAACTGAGAGAAAAGTTTTTGTACTTGTATATTCCAAAGAATATTCCCATTCTTCTAAAGAAAGAAAGAATCAAATTGTCATCAAGAAGGAATATTCTAGAGGAAGAGAACAAAAGAGAGTACAAAGGGGAACCACAAGGAATTCAAGGCTATCAAGAATGATTTTTCCATTGGTAAAGCATTCAAAGCCTTGAATAATGTCCAAGGAAGTTATCAAGGTCATCTAAAGAAGGAGAAAACATTTGAAGACCCTCTACAACTTCTCCTTCACATTTTAAAGACAGAGAATGCACAATGGTTAAGACAGATGACTTCATTGACAAGCAATAAACTTACTGACTAGTCACCAACCTAGTCATCAACTAGGTGATAAGTTGTCAACCGTTTCTTTAACTAAGTGATTAACTATCTCTCTAGTTGTCAACTAGGTGATGACCTATCATTCTAGTCGTCATCTAATGTAACCTTCAAGTCATATTCTACTTAGGGTTGACAGCAACCTTGATAATCCATCAGCTAAGTGACGACTTATCAACATAGTTGTCACCTAACTATAGCCCAACCATTATTCTGCCTAAGTTTGATGGCAAGAGTGACAAACCATCCACTAAGTGATGACTTATCAACCTAGTAGGCACCTAAAGACAACATAACCCTTATTTTTCCTAAGGTTGATGACAAGAGTGACAAGTCATCAACCAAGTGACAAATAACATCCTAGTCATCAATCTAGTCATCAATTTGGACAAAATTTTATTAAGCTCACTTTTAGATTCTTAGTTTTTTTTTGTAGATTCTTAGACTTATTTTCTTGATTCTAAACGATAATTACCAATTAGTAATCGTCCTACTTAGTTGTGAATTACTTTTCAAGTCAGTTTTCTTTCTTTGTCCCATTTCTTTTGTATTTTTCTAGTTTTAATTTACTTCAACTTCATTGGTTCAAGAACAAGAGTATATTTTTATTTTGTGAGTCGATCAAACAAGAATACATTTTATCCGAAAAGTAAAGATTGACACCTTATTGTCCACTGGAGTATAAGAAACTTTCAATATTCGCCACTCTAATTTTGAGGATCACAAAGGTGAGATTATTATAAGTGTTGGTGATGTTCTTTTATACTAATGTTGTTTTTTCATTTTGTAGGTACAAGGTGATATAAGGATAACATGTCTTCAATAGGCTCAGAAAATTATGACTACGACATTAGCGACTTGTTTGTGGTAAAGATAGTTATGGATATAAAGATGCTTGAGATTATGGAGGCTATGAAAATAGTCATGATCAAGATATGGATGAGAATGAGGTCGACTATTCCAAAGGATAATGTGAGATGGATAATGACCCTAATTCTTATAGTTAGTGCAGAGATGATGAAGAGAATACTGAGTGTTCTTATAAGGAGAATGGGGCATGCAATGAGTAGTACACTTGCAACTCCAAATATTAAGACAATGTAAAGTATTACCTTCTCACATATGCACCTTCTAAGAGTTATGGTGATAGTGCACATGTGGAGTATGAAGATTCAAATTCCTTACCTTGTAGTACTTCTTATCAAAGTCGAAGTAGTATGAATGGTTATATTAGCTGTAGTGGAGGTTGTCCCAAGAAAACCAAAAAGTATGCATCTCCCATGTCTAAGGGTACTATATCTTATTATTCTTATTCTAGTTCCCAAACTTATGAAAGCGGGAATCAAGGTCGAAATAGAGGGTATAGTAGGGGTCATGATTTTCCAACCCTACCCACCATTATATGGTATTCTGGTTTCGAAGAGTATCTTAATTGGGAATGGAAGTGTGAAAGAATCTTTGAGGATTATGATATTAAAGAATTTAAAAAACCTACGTGTGACACTAAACATATTCGAGGTTCAACATTGATTTGGTGGGATATCAAATGAAAGTCCAACAAAACATGGAGTGCTTTAAAGGCACTTATAAAGAGTGCCCATGTACCATTAGGGTATATGAAGCTTTACAATATTGATCCAACAAGAAACATTCACTCTAGAATGGTAGGCATTTGTGGGGTTCCGGGATGCCTCCTTGTTTTAGATGATTTGCTCTATAGAAACTACATCATACCATCCATAGTTTACCATTTAGGGTCCATACTAATTAGTAAGGTATAAGTTTTTTGATAGAGTAAAGGTTTTCTTCACCCGATGTTGGTATTATGAGGAGGTGTGGTGTGATATCTTCCCCTTAGAACAAGGACATTAATGTTTGGGTGTTGATTGGTTTGCATAACATAGAGTTCCCAATATGCAAAGTTGGCCTAAGATCATAAGGGACTAATAGGGAAATCATCTCTTTCCACCCGTTCTTCCTAAATCTCTAAGAGATATGACGACTTACTCCAAACCTAAAGAAATTTAGAGACAAAATTTTGAGAGGAGAAAGAGAGTGAAAGGTGGAAATTCATGAGAGAAAAAAGAAGAGATTGAGAGGAGTGAAGTGAGGGAGTTGCCACCAAATAGAGCTAACAATTTTTGTCTTTCTTTTAATAAGGACATGTGTATGGGTACCAATAGAGCAAGAGAACAAGAACAAATGCAAAAGGAGAAGATTCTCTTTGAAGATTTGTCAAAGGCAATTTAGATTCTTCCAATGCTTGTGTAGGACCTTCACACCAAGGTAAAGAAGAAAATTTCAAGAACCTCATGGTAAGATGGCTAACTCTTAAACTTTTGTTCATGTAAATGATGATTGTATGGCTAGTATCCCAATGAGTATTAGTATCTTACCGACATTTGAGTTTAATGATTCTTTTCCTCTTAATGATAACGATATGTTGTGAGATACACTATTTTATCCTATTTTTGAGTGAATTGACTCTTCTTGTAAGATCAATTTGTGTCCACTTAGTGTTTAATCCATTATGTTGAAAACATTATCTTGTGGAAATTGTGTTGATCATCTTGTGTGTAAAACTAGTCTAACACTTGAGCATGTGTGTTATGTGATTAATGAACCTCAAGTAAGTGATGAAATTGAAAATGTGGATCAAGAAAATAGGGATGAACCGTGAAGATTCTAATGCGTACTAGGCTCATAGGGATAATCATGTGTTTGAAACATCTTTGATTCTTGATAATTGAATTTAAGATAGTAAAATTTCATGTTCTATATCCTCTTCATGGATAAACCTTTCTTTTTTAAGAATAATATCTTGTTTGAAGATGACAAAATCAATCCTAATGAATTACCTAGTGGTGTGGATAACATTCATGATGTAGCTCATCTTTAGAGCTATATCTTATATGACAACCCACTATGGTGTGATAACATTCCTCCTAAAGATGGAAATCCCTTCCTTAAAGATGAGATTGCACTTAAGGGAAAGGAATTTAAAGTCTTAGAGTGGAATAATCATTTGGATGATGATAACTTTGATTTTCTTGAATATTTAAGTAACATAATTAATGGTTGATCCTATGAAAATGCTTGTTGTTGTGATCTTTTGTACGATACCCTACCATAGTTTGATAATTATGAGAATGAATTGCTTGCTTCTTGTGAAAACTTAAGCAATAATTACTTTGAAGTTAAAGGTGGTATATGTCTACTTTAGGATTCTTCCATTTAAGGAGTGGGTATCAATTATTTAAAAATATCTTCTTCTTCTACTTTGTGTTCTCCTATTATTGAGAATACGCATGGTTATGATCTTGAATCTGATAGTGACTACATACATAGGGAAACCTTAGCTGAATTTGAATTGAGTGATAACTTTCTCTACTCTCCCTTTGTTTTTTATGATGCTTATACTAACGTGGAGACTATATCTTTTAGCTTTTGTGAAGCCTATCGGGAAAAAGTGTGTTGTCTAGACCTGTGTCTATGGCCACTCTATCTATTTGAGCCTAGTACCAAATTTGTATATGGTGATTTAAGCACCCTTAACTTGTTTCTTGGTCTCTATGATTACCAAAATTTGAATGAGGATGTTAGTATCCTTGCCTATGATGGAAGGTTTTTCTTTAGGATTTATGATCCACTTGATGGACCAATATTCTGTAAGGGAAATATATCCAACAAAGGTGAGAGAATTGTAAGGTGGGGGAGTTGCGAAAAGCTCCAAGAGAGTTTACCATTGAGTGTTTCCACTCTTGACAAGGCTTCCTATACTTATAGGTCAAGAAGAGAGACTTCTCTTGAAACTACTTTGGATAAATTTCATTCATGTGATACCTTCTTCAATACTTGAGTGAAGCTGATGACCTAATTCTCAAAGGTAGAATAATTTTTGAGAACTCAATAGAAAATGTGTCATTTTGTTATTTGGGTATTGCTAATGAACTTACATCCTTTCTTGACATACGTGTGCTTATATTATGTAACTCCAAACTTGTGGATACCAAGTTGATTATTTATTTGAAAAGAAGAAGTCCTATGGGCTTAAATGTCTTGACTCCATCCTTGTGTGCATTATGTGGTATGTCTATTGAGTCTAATTGTATTCTTATAGATAATAGCACCTTGGATGATGTTTTTACACACTATTCCTTTTTATACTACCTCTTTGGCTATTATAATATCCATGCTAGTCTTGGATGTGTTTTATGTAGGGGTAGGAAAAGTTTTGGTTTGTCCACATGTTTGAGTGACAATGGTATATGGATCTTGTGGACTTTAGAACCAATTGAGGAACCACCCTATGTATGGTCTCTTGAAGAGATAATGAAGCAATTGTGTCCTATGGCTTATAAGGTGAAGGTAGTTCTACCTTTTAGATTATTTAATGCCATTTTTAACTTTATAGCTTTCTTGTCTCTTGATGATCTCCCTAACCAAATCCTTTGTGTATTTTTTATTGAGTTTCTAATTTTTAACATGAAGCATCCTTGGTTATATCTTAACTGTGTGAATCCTTGGTATGATGCTATGATTATTTGTGCCAACCCTAACCATCATATCATGAGGATGTTGTATTTGTTTTTCCTTTATTTTGTTTTTGAAAGTTTGGATTCAAGGTTGAATTCTTTTCAAGAATGGGAGGATGATACAAGTCAAATGGGCGTCAACGATTTTAATCACACAAGTCAATGCCAATGTAAGGAGGTCCAAGCCTTGATATCCCTAAGGATCCAAGAATGTTTTTATTTTCCTCTATTTGAGCTCCTAATCAAGAAATGTTGTATTTCTAAGATAGCTTGGAGCCAAAAAAATCCATGGCACAAGGAATAAAGAGAGCCCTTGTGGGTTATTTCTGAAATAGTCACATTTGGGCTTGTTTTGTAATAGGCTAGTTGTGCAAAGGCAACTACTATAAATAGATGCCTTATATATTTCATTAGTTAGTTTTTGTTTATTAATTACATGATTAATTCACAAGAACTCCATGGTAATGTTTGAGTGCTTGGGAAAGACAATGTTGAACCTTGACAAGAAATATTGGTTGTAAGGGAGATCTAATCCCCTTTGCTGTCACATACGAGTTAGGTTCTAATTGGTAATCCTTTAAGTGAGGTTTTAGGGTTTGATATACCGTTTGATTGTCCTTTCGTTATCAATATTGGGTCTATCTTTCTATCATTGTTATCCTATCTTTCTATCTTTACTTTTTTGTGTCTAGATTCAAGTCTTGTATCGCATGACAGACACAATATCTACAAGAGCTATTATGAGACTACACTGGAAGTCAGCTTCTAATATTATAGATAAGATCTTGCTCACTAATTAAGGGTGGAAAACTCGGAAGTCTAAAGGGAATTTGGCATATATGCTATTGGTGCGTCCTACGACTAGAAAGTAGCTGATGATTCAGTAGCATAAGAAATTTCCCTACTAAGTACTGATCTAAGGGTACTAGCAAAGTAGTTCGCCATAATAACTTCTGAGAAAATGAATATAGTTGTGGAACAGGTTTCAACTTCCAAAGCTTACGAGTCAGAACTAAAGTAGGAGGCAAAGTATCTGGATGGTCAGTTTGTGGCTTTTCGCGTCCAACAGTAAAGCAACCAAGGTTGGAACTATTATGAAGATACAAAGATCATAATAGAGAATGAGATGGTGACTGCAGGAACAAGGAAGACTTCAGAGAGAAAAGACATAGGTTTATTTCTCCTGGTAGATAAGATACAGAATAAAGAATGGATAGAATTCCGACTAAGATGATAAGGGATAAGAAAATCAAGAGATCAGCCTTAAGGAGATTAAGGCTGACAATTCAGGATTGACCTAGAAGGTAGAATTCCATTCCACTTTAATTAAGCAGTTAGAGCACTATTTTAGGCAGATGTTTGTAACTCTTAACTAGAGGTAGCCAGGTACCCTTCCATGTAACACTGTGAAAAATCCAAAAAAAAAGGATAGTCATGTTCTTGCCATTGCTATAATGAGTGGTATGACTACTAGGGATCCCCCTCTACCTATTGCAAATACTACTATTAATGAGACATCTCTTGTGGTAATAGAAAAGGAAATAGGTGGTGATGATGTAGCTACTAAGGAAAAAGTTAAGGGTCCGACAGTCGGTTATTGTTCATGCATATGAACCCTTTTATTCAGCCATACCTCATCTAGCATACCAGTACATTCCATTTATCGATGCATACTCTTTCTTTGTGCTATGATGTCTCATATCATAGGTTTGGACGCTCAGGTTCCCAACCATGCATAGATAGATTATAATTCATCCAACAGCAGTAGATTAACAGTGAGCCCTCATCATTTGAGGGTATTCTTTTATTTCATTATTTCAATAAACTCAGTATTTTAGTAGATAGAGTTAGTAGGGGAATTGTCCCACCAACTCCACTTTCAGACATAACAGATTAGAGGCTTTTCAGACTAGTTTTCTGACAATGTTTAATTTTATAGATTGTTATCACAGATGATATATTTTAGCAGTATTTACAAATTTTGAACCTTATGGCATTTCAGACTATTTTCCACATTTATTATAGTATTATGTTTCAGTGCTCACTGCGAATATCAGTCATTGGTTAGCAATTAGTCCTTCGAGGTCATAAGCACCATTTAACATCCGAGGTACAAACTTAGGGCATTACAGTTTAGAAGGTGTCTAGCCACAAAAGATGGGAAACAACCCATCATACCATAAAAGTGGCACGTATCCTTTTCCCATTGAAGATTTTTTGGAGTTCAAGGTTTAAAGTAACATTCAGTTAGTATTTCTCAAAATCACATCAATGAAGATTTTGGGTATATTTTTACGTATTTATCTTATAAGTAGCTAGAACTTCCTTTTGGGGTTATGTAAGAATAGGGTTGAAGTATGTGTGGGTTGTTATTGTTAGCTTCAATTAGTAGTTTGTGTTGATGTGTTTTGCAAATGCATGATGAAAACATGGGATTTGTTGGTGAAAGACTCAAATTCCTACTACCTACACCATCCTTGGCAAAGGTATGTAGGTATCCTAGATCCTTCGACTATCCTTGAAAGAGGGGTTGTAGGTGACATCAGCATTTGTGAACAATTACTTATATTTTAGTTGTTCCCTTTTTCATATATTAGAAATAAGGATAAATTGTGGAATGGCTAGGCCTTAGGCATTATCCTAGAAGTAGGGATGCCTAAATTTAGATTTGGTTACCATAAGTTGAACACACCCATTTAGTATTCAAAAGAATTAGTGGGTGATTGTTTGACACATTGTTCAAAGGCTAGTACCAAAGCCCCTAACCGAGCCTACCCTCACATGAAATACTAAAAGGGAAGTTTATTGTTTTCCTCCCACATGTTTACTTCCTCTAATAAAACATAACCAAAAGAGTCATGCCTAAATTGTTCAAACTCTAATTATTCATATCCCCGAATTAATGCATGAAAACTCAAATATAAATATTAGTTGTGATACTTTCAACTCCCCTATTTTTTTAATCTTGTACTTTAGGTTTGAATTTAGAAAGTTTCCTTTGTTCCAATTTAATTTAATCGCCAATAACATTGTTCCTCGTGGATTTGTCCCCCACTCAAAGTTGTGTAAATATATTGACGATGACTGCCTTGCACTTAAATTGACGTATAAGTAGAGTGTTATCAAAAAATGACACCATTGCTGAGGAATAATTTGGCATATTGAGTTAGTTTATAATTTTAGCTTACTTGCTTAAATTCAAACTTGTAAATAAGTCTTTGTGATTTCTTTTATTTCTTGTGTTAGGTAGATTTTTGGTTTTGTTTACTTTACTCCATGGCATCTTTGTATAAATATGACTTTGGTGGTTGGAAATCCTATCTTGATGATCCTTGTCCATATTTTGACGGACCCCACTTTAGGTGATATTATAGTCATGTTGCTGATAAAGCTGAACTTACACCTTAAATTACTGTAAGACGGTCGTCGTCAATATATTTACCCAACTTTGGAGTGTCGAATCCACAAGGAACAATGTGAGTGGAGATTAAACTTGTTTGAAATTATAGCTACAATTTAAATTCAAACAATCAATATAAAAAGATAAAATGGGGGTTTAAGGTTTACAGAGAGTTAATTTTCACTTTCAATACTTCAGTGTTTGTAATCAAGATAAATGGGAAACCAGAGCTATGTTCACCAAGGGTTTCAGGAATTGACAGATAGTAGGTAATGCTAGAGATTCTCGGAATGAGTAGAATAGCAAAATATCCCTGACGATTATACTATTTGACTTATCTCTCGACCTCACCAGACAATTTATTATCTAATTCTCTTGAACTTAGATAACTTATCTATTACCAATAGGATGTTATCGCAGGTAGATTAATCCAGTTACGGTATTAATCATTAAACAAAAGGTTGGTAGCTTCCGAATCCCTATTGATAATTCACGTTATCTAGTCTAATTCTCCGTTAGAAGTAAATAAAACCTAAGGCATAACCTAATGTTTGCAACCACTAGATTTTAGTTAAAACAACAAAATTTCAAGATGTTTTACTACTCTTTGAATCCGTTAAACACCTAGTATCATATCAAACTCTAATCCATGGATCCCATAACTTCGCCTAATGAAATTAGCCGCTCATGATTTTTTGAATGAAATAATAAGTTGAATTCATGATTATAATGATAAAATTATGAATGGATAGAAAACAACAAGTAGTTCCTCCGATTTAATCACAAGGTAGAAACCCCAAAAATAGTTGATACGAAAACACAAGAATAATTTATGAAAGAGAGCAAAAATATGTCTCTCTCTTCTTAGAGTTGATGTCTGATAGATGACTTATGAATTAAAAACCCTAAAATATGCTATTTATACTAAATTCTAATTAAGGAAATAAAATAACAAAATTAATAAAATTGTTCGGAATAGCTGACACCCAGGCTGACGCCATGTCAAAAAGTTGATGCCCTATCAAGGATGGCGTCAGAGAGGCTTTAGTTGTCTCCATGTTCTGTCTTAGGCTGACGATGTAGCTGATACCACATCAACAATCTGACGCGTATCACCAACGTCGTCAGATTTCTTCTTCAAACTCAATTCTCTTGATTAGGCTGACGCCCTTCGTAATGCCTTATCACCAACTTGACGCCTTATCACCAACGTCGTTAGAACTTTTTCTCAGGCTCCAAGTTTCTGGTTAAGGTTGATGCCAATGCTGATAAGCTATCATAAGGCTGACGACGTATCATGGAGGCCGTCAGCCATAATTTCTTCTCTTTTTCTCATATTTTCAACTCTTTGCTCCATTATTGTTTGTTTTTATTCCTCTACCCTTTTACTGCAATATCTTGAGCAAACACATCAAAACAACAAGATTTGCTTTAGAATTCACAATTATTTTGAGCTAAAAAGCATTAAATGTGTTAGCGTTTGCTCACACATCAACACCCTCAACTTAAAACAATTGCTTGTCCTCAAGCAACAAACTAACTAAGAGAATACAAAGAACATTCAGCAGTCAATGACCATTTTAGCTCAAAACTCAGTTGCCACCTCCAAAGTCAACCAATTTAAATTATTGTGTATATTATTTGAAAGTAATAATGCAACACAAAGGATTCTAGCCATGGAATCAATTAAGTACCAACAGTTATGCATGTATCAATATAACACTACCCAAACAAGTAAGTAACCTTGCAAGATACTAGTGTGCCCTCACAACAAAGAAATTCCTCTTTTTCTCTCATGTCAAAAGTCAAAATTTAAACACGGGGATTTACACAAAAACACTCACTCTTAGAACGAAGTTCCAGCCAATGTATGCCAATACCATATGATTTCCCTTATATTCATTAAAAAGGTATCCTAATAGGTGAGTTAGGATCACTATAGGTCTTTCTCAGTTTGTAACGTAGGCTAAGGGCTGGTATGATATTAAATGGTATTTAGAGTGACTAACCTCCTTGGCACTACTTTAACTTGTGGGGTCCACTTATTAACCTCTTTTTCTCTCTTTTTCTTTTTCTTTTCTGTTTCTCTTTTCCTCTTTTCTTGATCAACCATTATTGAGGATGGATGTGACTTTTCTTTTTCATTCATTTTCTTTTATTCTACCTCTTTTCATACCCAATTTACATCATGAACCCCTATGATAGCCACCCTCAACTTAGGCTGTTTGCCTAAGTCAAGGTGAACAGTGTCCAAGGAGGACCAAGGCCAAAACAGGTTCATTATGATCTAAATGGGAAGGTGATAGGTGTCATAGAAAGAAATGGTTAATTCAGGCTCAAAACAAGGATCAAGTGATAACATGCATACAGGGAAGGTCATTTTGGGCTAAAAGTGACTCAAATTCAAAAACGGCCTATGTTCCTTTCCCAAACCCTCTCTTTCAACCAAAGTAAGATGAACCAGGCAAGTTCTAGATTCAACACAAAATGGGAACTAAGTAGTATCTCCCACACATATGGCACAAAGGTATATCACAAGCTACTACCATTCGGTTCATGAAATTGTTAGCAGTGATTATTAAGTCCCTAATACTAATTCCATAAAAAGATGCACAGTGGTTAGAAACATACCTGTGGCACCATGGGTGAAAAGATATAATGTCAATCACACAATACAAATACCAGCGACAAAATACCTTAGGTTGTCTCCCAAGAAGTGCCTAATTTAGTGTCGTGGCACGACCCAACTCAGCTTTTTCCTCCATCTTTAGGATATGAACTTCACTCCCAACTTAGAGTCCATCTTCTTGCCTTGATCATAGGGAGGTGGTACAAAGATTAAGAAGCCGAGTAATGGATGATGCATGGTAAAAAAATTCATCTTTAAAGTGAGGTGTGTTTTTGTGTTGCTTATCAAGTGTAAAATAAGAATATAGGATTCTTGTTCCTCATCTTCATAGTCTTCCACTATTTTAGATTATTCCACAGACAAGATATCATCTAAACATAATGTGGAAAGATGCTTTGAGTGTGGCCCAACAAATCCTACTTCAAAATTTACATATCCTCTACACACTCACTTTTATTCATCTTCTCAACATTTTTACTTTGAATTGGGATAGAGTCTTCATAAGAGATTGGCTGTGCTTGTTCTTTTACCTCTAGAACCATTCCCTCAATCTTGGCATCATTCCTCATGGTTGGCTTGGTTGGTTGGGTAATTTCCATGGTCTGCTCAACATCAAGCACAACACTGATATAGGGTTATTGCTCTTCATCTTCATACTCATCCATTATGTTAAATGATTCCACAGACAAGATATCATCTGCCACAATGTATAAAAAGTGTTTTGAATGATTGACCTCGATATCTATCTCTTCTATCCTTTCTCTTCCCTAGTTAAATGCCCTAATGTCTTGACGTATGTCATATATAGTATCATTCGTTGTGTCTATACGATCCAACATTAGTTGAAGCATAACTTCAATGTCACTCTTTCCAGTGCTTCATTCTTCCTTTTCTTTACCATAAGACCTATCATACTTATAAGAAGAACTAGAACCTGGGTTAGCGCAATAGGGGGAAGGGGCATTTGGGCAATCACTCTAATGTCCATCTTGACCATCACACAAAGAACAATTATACTCCTGGTAGGATGGAGATAGTGCACATATCTCTCTCCAGGGAGCATATCTACAATCTTGCCAAAAGAGAGGTCCATCACAATATGGACATGGATCATCCAGATAAGATTTCCAACCACCAAATTCATGTTCATTCCAAGATGCCATAGTAATAAGTAAATTAGAATAAAAATCTACCTAACACAAGAAATAAAAGAAAACTAAAAACAAATATTTACAAGTTTGAATTCAAGTAAGTAGGCTAAAATTTCAAACCAACTCAATACGCCAAATTATTCACCGACAATAGAGCCATTCTTGATAACGCTCAACTTACACCTCAAATTAGTATAAGGCGGTCATCGTCAATATATTTAGCCAACTTTGGAGTCTGGGTCGAATCCACAGGGAACAATGTGAGTGGCGATTAAACTAGTTTGAAATAATAGCTACAAGTTAAATTCAAACAATCAATATAAAAAGATAAAATTAGGGTTTAAGGTTTATAGAGAGTTAACTATAACTTTCAATACTTCAGTGTTTGTATTCAAGATAAATGGGAAACTAGAGCTATGTTCACCAAGGGTTTCGGGAATTGACAGATAGTAGGTAATGCTACAGATTCTCAGAATGAGTAGAATAGCAGAATATCCCTAACGATTATACTATCTGACTTATCTCTCTACCTCACCAGATAATTTTTTATCTAATTCTCTCGAACTTACATAACTTATCTATTTCCAATAGGATATTATATCAGGTAGATTAATCTAGTTACAGAATTAATCATTGAACAGAAGGTTGGTAGCTTCAGAGTCCCTGTTGATAATTCACGTCCTTTATTCTATTTCTCTATTAGAAGCAAATAAAACCTAAGGCATAACCTAATGTTTGCAACCACTAGATTTTAGTTAAAACAACAGAATTTCAAGATGTTTTACTACTCTTTGAATCCGTTAAACACCTAGTATTATATCAAACCCTAATCCATGGATCCCAAAAGTCCAGCTAATGAAATTAGCCGCTCATGATTTTTTGAATGAAATAATAAGTTGAATTCATGATTATAATGATAAACTTACAAATGGATAGAAAACAACAAGTAGTTCCTCCGATTTAATCATAAGGTAGAAACCCCAAAAATAGTTGATATGAAAACACAAGAATATTTTACGAAAGAGAGCAAAAATACATGTGTCTCTTCTTAGAGTTGATGTCTGATAGATGAATTATGAATTAAAAACCCTAAAAGATGCTATTTATACTAAATTCTAATTAAGGAAATAAAATAACAAAATTAATAAAATTGTTCGGAATAGGTGATGTCCACGTTGACGCCGCGTCAAGAAGTTGATTCCCTATCACCGATGGCATCAGAGAGGCTTCAGTTACCTTCAGGTTCTATCCTAGGATGATGATATAGCTGATGTCACATCACTAATCTGATGGCGTATCGCTAACGTCGTCAAATTTCTTCTTTAAACTCAATTCTCTGGGTTAGGCTGAGGCCCTTAGTGATGCCTTATCACCAACTTGACGCCTTATCACTAACGTCGTCAGAACTTCTTCTTAGCCTTCAACTTTCTAGTTAAGGTTGACGCCAATGCTTATAAGCTATGACAAGGCTGACGACGTATCACGGAGGTCGCCAGCCATGATTTTTTCTCTTTTGCTCAGATTTTTAACTCTTTTGCTCCTTTGTCATTTGTTTTTAATCCTCCACCCTTTTACTGTAATATCATGAGCAAACACATCAAAACAATACGATTTGCTTTAGAATTCATAATTATTTTGAGCTAAAAAGAGTTAAATATGTTAGATTTTGCTCACATAGCATCTGCCTAGAAGGAGATAAAACCACCATCTCAATCATATTGGGAGTATGATTGTTCTTTGTGTAATGGTCGAGATGGATATTCGAGTGATTCTCCAAATGCTCCCTCCCATTTTTATTCTAACCCAATTGATATTTCTTCTTATGAGTTTGATTGGGATCATGATACAACAAAAGAAAAACAACATTTTGGGTCCAATAGTTTTGAAGTAATGCTTCAAACTATTTTGTATCGGGTAACTACAATAAGGAAGAATGTGCAAGACATAAATCAAGATGATAAAGCATTTGGAAGGTAGATCACCAAGATAAAGAAAATGGGCAAGGAAATAAATTTTGTAAATACCATCACCTTGCCCACTTACCAAGATGAGGTTGATCAAGAAGAGAAACCAAGCTATGTGGGTAATCAAGTGCTTGGTAGGGAAGAACCCTCGATGATTTTTCAATAAACCAAACAACACATTGTTTAAGATGCCAAAATTAAAGAAATAGTAATAGAGACAAAACATGAAGCCAAGAAAATCTCTTATGATGACTCTAGTTTAGTTTGGGGCAAAGATGCATACAAGGATGCAATTCCAGAATCAAAGGATACACCTCATTCAAACCACTTCTCAACATTACACTCAAAGGATATTATGATAAACCATCATCCTAGGAAAATGATGGATTATGCGAAAAAGAAGTACTATCCCTACATATTTATATTTGACATTCCAAAAGAGCTCATGGAAACCTCACCATCAACGATCAAGGAGATCAGCTTTCGATGTCTAACTAGCGATCTATTGATGTTCCCACCATTACCCAAAGAGCTAAATCATAATTTTGATATGGAAATTTGGTAAAAGGTTAAAGTTTTCAAAGTGGAGAGATATAATCTTCTTCATTAAATCCCCATCTTTACCACATTTTATCTTGGAATATCTGAATATTTTATCTCTCTACCTCTCAAGCCATATTGAGCAAATTTTTGGATGGATATTGAAATCTTCTTAGTAGAAACACAAAAGAAAGTTTAAGAGGCATTGTGCCACGACTATAAACTAAGCTCTCAAGGGGACGCGCCGCATCATGCTACAAAAGTGGCACGTATCATTTTATTTATGCATGATAGAGTAGATGATATTTTTGTTTTTACAAAATCCATGAAAATTGCGGGGCTACAAAGAGTGTTGATAGAAAATTGAAAAGTGAAGGTATGGAATTATCTTGTTTGAATTGAGTAGAGGAATGCGGAGGAACTAAAGTTTTGTCTCAGTTACTGCGATCGCGGCCCACATCTTCGCGATTGTAATAGCCATATGTCTATGATCACAGACATATAATTGCAATCACTATCAATATAGTTTAAAAAGACCATCGGATGCCTTACACCTATGTCCATTTTCCAAAATCTCTTAAAATTTTCTAAGGATTAAGCAATTATCCAATTTCCAAGTAGTGCATTTTATTTATCTTCATCCTATAACTTAGTAAGTCATCCCAAGTCCCTCTTTTTGATATTGTTCTAGGCTTGGAACTTGTAGTTTAGGAAAAGGTCAGCAATATTGTTTTCAATGCTAAATCCATGTTTATGTATGGCTATTATTGCGGTTATCTATTCCAGTTGGTGTACACATCAATGAGGAAGAATTTAATACCCAAATTTAGGCCTAAAATAATTGAATTAATGTGTACACCATGTGCTTGATTTAATGCCCAAATAAATTTTCATTTTGTTTTCCTTATGTTTTGAGGGTATAATCTATCATTTAGGTATTAGTTTCAAAACCATGAAAATCAATGGGTCGATTGGAACTAAATGTGGGATTAAAATCTAGTTTTGAAGATATTGTAGAAACTATCAAACATGGTCTCAGTTACTGTGATTGTGGTCAATCAGCCACGATCATGGAACTATAATCATGATGAATGGTCCACGATCCCAATAACTGAGACTGATTTTTAGATGAGTCCAAAAATTTTTGCATGCATATTTCTTACCCCAAAAGCTGCTAACATTGCCATATGAGGTTATCTGATTATTCTAGCATGGTTGTGGTATAAAAATTCTAATAATATTCCGTATTTTGATGCCTTATGTACTCTACATGGGACACTATGACCACGTCTTTTTCATTGATCCAAAATTTCATATCCAGTATTACAGTGATCTCCCAAGGACCAAACTACTTCTAGAAAGAGGAGTAAGCATAGACAAGGTGCCAGAGAAGTTCCTAAAATTTTTTGACAAGCATGCTGCTACGGGATGGATATCTTTTTTCCCAAAACCCTATCTTACAAATGAGCATTAAGGTAAGAGAGTTTTATGAAAATCTTCACGTGATTTTACTTTTGAACCCAGTGATGATGATTAAGGGGAAAGAGATATATTTTTTTAGAAGAACAACTGAAGGAATTATATGTGCTCCCAAATGCTGACATGGTTGAGAGGATCTCCATGCACGACTTCACAATAGAGGCCAGGATCTGGTTTCACATTATCTATAGTAGTGTTTCACCTTACACATATATGACTTCTATCACTGATTTGAGAGATCTAATGGTAGACTTTTTTATATATGTTATTAGTCAGAATGTGGGCGAGATTGTTCTTAAAGAATAGGGTCATTTCAAGATTCAGGGTGGTATACTTCTTCCCTTTTGTTTATTTATTACTGAATTATGCAAGAGGGTAGGAATACATAAATATCCCATAAATACCAAGGTGAAACCAAACCCCTACATCACTTCACTAAAAATTTAGGGTAAAGGTGCATCTGGCCAAAGAAAGAAGAGAAAAGTTGTCTTGGGCAAGTCAATAGTCAAGGATCCCAATCTTGTAAACTATCAACTACTAGACCGCTAGATGACATTATTATTAATATCAGGGCTATTAAGGAGTTATTATAAGGCTTTCCTTAGGGGATGGAAGAGTCATCCACCTGGCATTACTCTTATGTGTCCCTTATAGATTATGAGCAGTATAAGCAGGAGCAGGAGACACAAAGTGCCACTGTGGCTAGGATCATGAGGGTATATTTAGCACTATAAGAGTCTCACATAAATCTTCTGGAATCGCACAATAGGATGAAGAAAAGGGAGAAAAAGAGGTAGAAGTTCTTCAATAAGATGTAGAAGAGGGTGAAGGGCCTGTGGAAGGTCCTAAAACCTCATGATAGGTTACCTTGTCCTAGGTTCGAGAGTAATAAAGTGGCCCTATCTTATTGGTTTGATGATTATGCTCATGGAGATGATACTGATTCTGCAGAATAGAGTAGTTCTTAGTGAAAATTCAGGGAGCTTTCCTTTTTCTCTTGCTTTAGTGCTAATGTAGTGAGGACACTGCTATAGTTTTAGTTGGGGGTACCCCTGGAGTTGTATTGGTTTGATAAATTTCTAGATGTTTGTGATATTTTTCTGATGACATTTTGGATGATGTTTTATTTTTTTTGGGTTGCTATATTTGTGCACTCTTCTGGTACCTATATTTCCTGGATTAACCATTTTGTTTTGTTTATAGATTTTATATCTTACTTCAGTTTAAGTTTGGTTATGGTGATGCATGAAGAGATTTTTCCTATGATCTATTGAGTATTGGTATTCTTAAGGAGAAAGAATCATGATTGTTTGTTGAGCTATAGATGCAGGGTAATTTTGAGTACCCATGGCATCATTATCATAAATACAAAGGAAGTCTGAGTACCTGTGGTACTGTTAATTTAGGATAACATTGTATGCCTATGGTGATATCTAGTTAGTCATATGGTTGACCATTTGAAATAAAAATGTTAGAAAAAGACTTAGTTTGTTGCCATAAGTTAGCGAATTATGCATTGTGCAAATGCAAAACAAACAACCCTCCCTGTCTAAAAATTTTCAAAAAAACAAATCAAGGGCATGGATGTGCAACACATTTTAACAAAACTATCTCTATTTTTGTGACTCCAAAAATTTTGACTTACTAATATTGATAGATACTCCATTTTTGTCTCTAATGGGATAAGCAATTAAGCCCCCTTGGAGAATTTACATGCCATGAGTGGTGAATATTTTTCTACACCTCATGTATACTTGTATTATTTAGAACATGCCTCCTTAGTCTCTCAAGGCTAATGTTACTTGTAATTGGTTGGAGAGATGATCTTAGGCCATTTTTGTGAAACTGGAAGCCCACTTTAGCCTAAAAAGCCTACCAATGTATAAAAGTTATCCCAAGCCAAGCACTTTTAAACTTTGGACTTTTTTTTGGCAAACAAATTATAAGTCATGAGGTATTAAACTTTTATCCCTCTTTTGAAACATACCCACCTCAAACTTAAAGATGCATCTCAAGGCTAAAAGCCTAAGTTGGGGGTGGTGACAATTGAAGGAAGTAATTTTGGGCCACAATGTTGTATGTGAATGCCTATAAGCTTAAGCTTTGAGATCAAATTGGTACGAAGAAGAAAGGACCTATCAAAGGATAGAATTGTATAAAAATCCCAAGAAAAAATATAAAATAATATGGGTGAAACAAGGAAGCAAAAAGTAGGCATATGCGAAAAGAGAGAAAACAATGAGAAGTGGCCCATAGTCAAATATTAAATGGAAGAGTATGATGTAGATGTTCAAGGAGGGTGTAGCCATACATTCTTAAATGATATCTTACCCTCCCCCAAACCTAAGTTACTAGCTCAGAAAGTCCTTTGTGATCTCTAACCGTGTACATTCATTGTAGTGGAGATTGTAAATAGGGGCAAGCTTATGGTATTACACTTGTTATCATAGACAATTCTTATGAGGGAGAGAGTTTTGCACTTAAAATTCCTTTTTGCATATTTAGTAACTTGGTGAGTGGAATTTCCTTTCTTATGAGGTGGCATGTGAACAAGGTAAGTTTGTTACTTTTTTCATCTTCTAAGAAATAAGGCAAAATGAGTATAGTTTTGTAATGGAAAAAAGGTGAGTCACTTCTAAAGTATCAGTTATTATTGCATTATTGCTCTTTAAAGTCCTCTGCATCCTTGAATATTGCATTTTATGCTAAGGGTGTAGTGAGATTAACTTGGCCCATGTGTAAAGAGCTACTTGTGGTAATACATAAGGTTGAAGTCATTATGATCATTGGGATATCTAATTTGGGTATAAATATGCCTAATCTCATGCTTAGAGATAGTATTGCATGAGGACAAGCAAAGTTACAAGTTGGGGGTGTTGATGAGTGGTTAATATAACTTTCAATTGACCACATTCATGAAAATTGCCATATAATGCATGAATAAGGGTGTCATATTTGTTATCAAATGCACTAATATCTACAATTTGCAGGAACACAGCTGATGAAAAGAAAATATGTGGCTGCGAGTTGAATGATTTCAAAAGAAAGAAAGAAATGTAGTTTGAATACCTATAGTAGGCACAACTTTAGTTACCGCAATCGCGGTATGAGGACATCGATCGCGATTAGTCAAGAAGGTCAAAAATACAATGACCACGTGGATTGAACTATGGTTGTGGTAGTCGTAAATGTAGACAAACTCCCGCGATCACGACCTAATGGAGATGCAGCCTACGGGAAAAAATGTAAATGCACACAGTTGATCCCAACTATACTCATATAGACTCACACCCTTAATCTTTAGAATTATTGAATCTGCTCCCATTTATTGGAACTTTGTATAACTCTTGGTTTCCATTTTTGGAGAACCAAATATTGTAATAATTTAGGGTGAAGAGTACATTAGAGTATCTTCTAATTGGATGATTAGAAAACTCCCATTGCATATTTATTGGAGTTCATAGTTTGAAGTAACATTCACTTAGTCTTTCAGAATATCACAATAATGGAGATTTTGGGAACATATTTACTTATTTATCTTAGAAGTAGCTAGATCTTCCTCTTGGGTTACGTATGAAAAGGATTAAAGTGTGTGTGGGTTGTTATTGTTATCTTCAAGTAGTAGTTCCTGGTGATGGCTTTTGCAAATGCTTGACGAAAATATGGAATTTTTTGGTAAAAGCCTCGAATTTCCTAATCCCCATATCTTCTTTAACAGGGGATATGGGTAACCTAGATCCTTTAACTATCCTTAAAAGAATGGTTGTTTGTGACTTGAGCATTTGTAAACAATTACTTAGATTTTAGTTGTTCCATTTTTGTTATCTTAGAAATACGGAAATGTCATTGAATGGCTAGGTATTAGGTATTATCCTAGAAGTAGGGATGCCTAAATTGAGGTTTGGTTATAAGAAGTTTAACACATCTATTTAGTATTCAAAAGAATTATTGGGTGGTAGTTTGGCACTTTGTCGAAAGGCTAGTACAAAAGCCCCTGACCGAGCCTACCCATACATTATCTACAAGAAGTGAAGTTGATTGGTTTGCACCCAAATGTTAGCTTCCACTAATAAAACATAACCCAATGTTTCGTGCCTAAATTGTTCAAACTCTTATTATTCGTAGCCCCGAATTAATACTTGAAAAAACAAAAAGAAATATTAGTTGTGATACATTCCAATCCCCCCTTCCCCCTCATTTTTATAATCTTGTACTTTAGGTTAGAATTTAGTAAGATTCTTTTGTTCCTAATGGATTCAACCCTGACTCAAATTTAGGTAAATTTATGGACGATGACTGTCTTTCACTTAAATAGATGTGTACGTTTAGCGTTATCAAAGGTTGGTGTACCTGAGATACTGCGAGTATATAAGAGGATACTTGTGAAGTCTACTTCTCAGATAAAGAGTATGAAGGATTTAGCACGTCTAGGCCTTCCCAAGAGATCTAGAGATCCTGCAATAGTATATCGAGTACAGACTGAGGGCCTATCATTTTCCATAGATCCTTGTGATGCACATGGAGGTGATGTGAGTCTGAATTTTGATAAGGAAATAACGGAATTGAGAGATGCCTCAGATAGAAAAACTCAGGGCAATGGGACACCAGCCACTTCTTTATCAACCCTGGCTTAGACCTCAGAGCTAGTTGGTGTATCATTAGATCCTACTCGTTATCTACTATAGCTCCTAATATAGGTATGATTACTATATCTAGAGAGTTCTTGCAGAGCTTAGTGCACAATCAGAGGGCCACTGATTCTTTGTTAGGGGTTGTTGAGACTGAAATGACTACTTTATATGAGTAGATGAATTCAGGGGTTCAGACTAGATTAGAGATAGAAGAGGATGCACAAAGAGAGATATTATCTGAGCTATATGGTAATTTACAAACACGTCTTGATGAGCAAAAGAGACCAATTACAGCTTGATTTATAGAGAAAGAGGCATCGAATCTTAACAGATAAGAGAGGATATCGATATATTATGAGTAGAGGTACGCTCTCTCAAAGAGATCTATGTCGTATCCACTCCTTTATTCATACCTCGAGTGGTCTAGATATTATCTCTAGTCATACTCTAATATTTTGATTTATTTACGGATGATGTTGATGAAGGCCCGCTAGTTGAGACCAAGAGAAGTCACATAGGAGACTTCGGGGATCCTGATATTCCATATGACCAAGCCATTAAAAATGACAGACATGATTCAATAAATTCCACATTTCTTGAGAGGAAGAGGTGTGCAATAATAGTAGTAGATGCATCTTCTAGGAGTGCATTGCAAAAAATACCACCTCCATCAGCGGATATGCCCCCATCATGGGATGCTCCATAAATAGACATGTAATGATTCCCAAGTATGTTCTCACTTTATTTTGTTCTGTATTATTTTTGCACACTGAGGATAGTGCATATATTTTTAGTTGGGGGTGGGATATACCACAGATGTTGTGGGTATTTAGTGTCATATTTTTTGTCCTGTTGAATTTGGTATGGTTGTAGAACCAGCATGTCTAGTTTAATTTGTGTCGTATTGTGTTTTGTTTTGTATTGTGTAGTGTCCTTATGTATCTTGGAGAATTGTAAGTATTTAGGCCAGCTGTCATGTTTTTATTAATTTTTGAGAAAAATGATAGCCCTTAAAAAATTGTGTTTTACAACTGTGTTAATGTATATATGTGTGAACATTGTGTACCTTCTTATGGCATTAAGATTAGAGACATGATAATCACTTGCTAACAAATGCATGAACTAGATAAGTAGTAGTTTGTAATATTCACTCTGTACCATATGTGTATGCTATGCTACTTAGTTCCCTTTGTGTGTTGAATTCAAAAATTGGCAGGTTAGTTTTTCCTATGTTGAAAGATAGTTGGTTAGGAATGGATCATAGGTAGTTTTTGATTTTAGTCCACTTTTAGCCTAAATGACCTTCCATGTGTGAAATGATATACCTTGGTCCCTATTTTGATCCTTGTAGCCTGTTTCTTTGTTTTTACTTTACCCTTTTTATTTTTATTTCAATGAACTTATTTTTTTCCCTGATACTCCTTGGACAGTGTGCACCTCAAATCAGGCAAAATTCCTAAGTTGAGGGTAGCAATCATATGGACCACATGTGGGCAAAACATGTGTCAGAATTCATAAGTCCTAAGAACTAACCTACACGAAATTTTTGCCCGGCAATTTGCGGTCATTACATGAGCCCACCCTGCAGGCCATATGTACCAAATGAGACCAAGGCTAGGGCGCATGTTGAGAAACATTTACCCACCAACCTTTTTTTCTACTATTTCATTTAGGATTTGATTTTAGGGTTTCCTCATGTACTAAAAATACCCATTACGTGTTTCTTAGTAGAAGTTACACATTCTTGATACTTACAAACATATTTTGATTCAAGATTCAATATTATTTTTTGAAGTTTCTGATATTGATTTGAATTGATTATTTCAATTATTGTTTTGAGTTTTCACTTATTATTGTGAATTAATCTTATGCTTTCAATAATAAATGTTGTTGATTACTCCACTAGCATGAGCGACTAAAATCTTTTAGTTTGGGATGTGCAAACCCTGGCGGATTGACAAAGATGGGAAAGTACTATTACTGTTTTGAACCGATACTCATGCATGCATTGTATTATCTTCACATTTATAGTTTTCTTAATGAGTGCACACATTATGATCCCACCTATATTATTGATGCTTACTCCAAAAGAGGAGTAATGAATAAGAAAATAAAATGACAATAGTAATTTGTAGTTTAACTGTAGGCACTATGTTTTATCTAAGTAAGATGGTTAGATTTCATCTAATAACTAGAGACTCAAAAGGTATAGTTTATTGGCATTAAGATAAGAGTTAGTAAGGTGGCATCCTGAGACTCAAAAGGTAATGAGTGAAATCATTGTGCTTATCCAAAAGACTATAGAAGGTACCAAACTTATCGATTTTGTATGCAAGGTATCAGATTGGTTCAACAAAGCACGATAAGCCTACAGAATTGAGAAGCCAGGGGGAACATAATCCTATTGTTCACCTACGATTGATTACAACTGAAGTTGATATTTACCACTTGTTCTATACTTCTATTCTAACCTTCCCCCCCATTTACTTTCCCAGTTCAAGTTACAATGGTTGAGAGCCACAATTCCAAGTATTCCATTGGGATTCAACCCCAACCTTTGTTGGAGTACTATATGTGGCAGCGATCATATCATCTTCTGAGAAGAGGTGTAGCTTGGACATCACCAGCTAAGTGAACTCATCTAAAACACCATATGTGATCCTGCCCGTTTCAACATACTATCACCTAACAAAACGAACTGGGCAAGTTCTAGTTGCATACACAGAGTCAGAATTTACACTAAATCCTCACACACACATTTTAATGAAATGAAACTCATTCGACTAATTTTCAAATTTTTGAATAACCTAAGCATGTTTTACTTTACCTAGATATTCTATTACTAAGTGTTGATCCACAACAGTTAAGTATTAAAAAATATGTAGATGATTAACATTATTGAGGTTCCTTATTTCACAACATTCAATCCAAAAACTTTCATTCATGTAAACTTTATTCATGTATTTTCTTTCACAAACATGATTTGTACAATCAATAGATAGAAATAAAAATAGAAAAACAAGAACCACTAAAGTAAATATCCCAGACGTGTTGATTCTCCTTGATACAACATAAGGGAAAAAAACGCAGCCAATAAAAACCTGGGTGGAGTTGGACTCCCTAAGAAGTAAAAGTACCCTATCCCCACTAAAAGAAAATGTGTTGGATGCAACGCATATATAAAAAAGTGCAAGTTATGGAATAATTTAAAAACCCTTAGGATTGGGAGTCTGGCAAGTCATGGTAGATCTCACTTTCCTTAGTAACAACAATATTGACCCCAGCGGTGACTGGGTGCTAAAAATACCAATATTACCATAAACTAAGATTGGTATTGGTAACATTTGTGGTCTATTTTCATATTCATATTCCTAGCTTCATCATATGAGACCTGAAATTGGAAACAAACTCCTGGGCATAACTAGATAATTTAGTGAACTTCAATGCATACTCCTTGACATTTTTATTACCCTACTTTACATTCACAAACTTCTCGACCTTATCCTCCCTTATATTCTGAGGGAAAAAGTTATAGAAAAAGGAATTAGAAAACTCCTCCTATTCTGTAGGTTTAGTATTTTAACAGCTTAACTCCTCCCAATTACCATACCGCTGATAATCCATACTTTTCAACTGATAGGCTGCGAACTCTACTCCCTCTTTTTCACTAGTCTTCATGACTCTAAATATTTTCTCCATCTCATCTACAATCTCTTATGGATTGTCCTCAACTATGGAACATATAAATATGTGTGTATTCAGCTACATGAATTGACCAACCCTTTTAGCCTCAGATGAACAAATAATAGAACTCTCATTTCCAGACCGACAAGACTGTGATGCCATGTGAGTAGAATACATACGGATAGACTAATAGAACTCAACATTTGAGTTTTCTCTCTGTGGAGACTTAGTAAATCTGATATTGACCTGAGGGTCTCAAGAAGGGATAGTTGAGACTAGTGAAACCCCAAGAGGAGAAGAAAATTTTGAAGTATAGGCACTATATCGGGTCTGCATCCCATGAGTAGAGTAAACCTCATTAACATTTGTCAGTGTAGTGATGGAGGTTCCAACTATAGTTTTCCAACCATTGGATCTTCGAAGAGTCATGATCTAATAGAGAATTTCAATATTATTAGACGTTAAAGAATGAACTAAAACAACAAGAAAGGGAAATATTCATAAATACATTGTAGCCTTCCCTTATAGGTGGGGCACTCTACACACCCATAAAAAGGACTCTACTTGACATGTCTTCATAATCACCCTGCGACCTTGAAATTTTATCTGATACCATAATTGGCACATTATGAGCTGAGAAACTAGCCAATATGGGCATCCCACAAAATGAAGGCTCAAAACACCCCTAGCATACTATCATACACATAATTCATATGTAAGGGAAATATATAATGTAACATGGAAAATCTCATAATATATTTGATCACATCAAGTCATATTGAAACATAAATCCAATCAACTCTAAGAAGCTTCTAATAATGACTTATTTATCTAAGCCCATACAAGGCCCCGGACAAACCATGAAATGGAATGAAACTAATATAATAGTAAAAGTCCTCCGAAAAAGAGAGGCTCATCGACTCTTAACTTTGAAGAAAGTCAACAGTTGCACTGGACCGCAATACTAAGCCTTAAAAACTATAATATAAGACAATACAGTATCTTGAGGATGGTCAATACTTTGAATGTGTTTGTTTGTAGAACTGCCAAATAAAATAACTTTTTAAAATAGTGTAATAGTGAAAATATTATAATAATCATAACATAGGGTGACATTATATAGAATCGGTCTGAATTTAAATTCAAAACTTCTTTCTTAAACCATATCATGATGATGTTCTTTTGTTTTGAGATAGGATATATGCCCGTATGGTCTGGAAAACCCCATGGTCTATGAAGGGTCTGACATTAACTCGTCGATCAAGCCCGCAATCTAAGTTTGCCACAAGGATTGGAGTGTATGGGCTGGTTAAAAAAGCGTATATAAAGTATACAATGATTATCCATGTTTAAGGATAGGATAATCCCTCATCGACAAAACACTATTTCAGGTTATGTTTTATCATAACTCATGCTTTCTCTATTAGAAACCTAACCCCCTTTAAGGCCACATTTTAGCCACTTATAAAATATTTTTTCATAAAACATGGTATGTAGTCTGAAATGGAATTCATCGGATTTGGTATTGTTAGACCATGACTTTTAAGTCCCATGAACCATATTACATGTTCTGTTTTAGCTCTTTCATGTCATAAATCATTAGACACCTTAAAATACACCATAAGCAAACTTGTATGAACTTATATATCAATGTGGTGGCTTAGGGAAAGACATTTCATAATAACAATTCTTTTTAAAACTTAGGAGAACACATACGATAATTTGAACCCTAATAGACACCAAAACTAAGAGTGCAATTTAGAAAACAAGTCATGTTCTTCAAAATCATATGCATAATTGATAAATCAAATTAAAAAAAAATGAAACTCCATTCGCTTCATCAATCACAATACTATGTGTAAAGTTAACAACAACTAATAAGTTGGAACATGAGTGCTAATTTGAAATATGCTTGCATATTTAAATAGAGTTTCATGAATTCCCTTAATTAAAGAATTTAAGAGAATATAATATAAACCCCCATATATTTTAGGTCATTCTACATATCTGTAGTAGGGTGAAGTTGAATAAAATATTAATCTTGGACTCACTTCCTCTCATTTTTCTTAATCTTTGATTTAGATCGGATATTAGGATGTTCTGGAGTTTATTTATGGTTATTCTCAATAAGTGAGAACATAATAAACTATTTGGGGATTTTTTAGGTTATAAGGACCAAAATACCCCTCAAGAATACTCAAAAGATTTCAAAATCCATCAGATAAAAGGGGTGGGCAGCGGCGTGACCCACAACACACAAGGGCATCCTCGTGATGCAACCCCCACTGCACAGGGGAGGTCTCATAGCTCTAACCCCTTCTCAAGCATTACCCCTGGCAACATGGGGTCATCAGTATGGTTGAGGCAGTAGTACCCCATGGCAGCCTTCATGGTGCGGTGTCCCCCTTGTATCGCATACCCACTATTTTTTTATCTAAAAGTTCCCCCAATCCATCCCAAGTCATCCTAAAGTGGTTTATCCTCGATCTATGGGTGTTGTGAGATCATTATTAGCTCTATTTATATGCCAAAAAGTAAGAGATAATACACATATGGAGATCACCTATCGTAGTAAGGCAACCGTGCAATGCAAGGCTTACTGTGGAGGTGAGGCAGTAGAACCTTACAATATTATATACATGCAAGGCCATAGCACACCCCCTAGAATACTATGTATTGTCCTATTTTCACATCCCAAACTTACCTAAAGTTTATGACCAAAATATCCAAAGGTCATGATGGCACTCATCATGGTGATCCCAAACTGATACACAAAGAGGAAAAGATAGAAATACCCGTAAGGTAAGGCTTTTAGAAAAAAGCCAAATCACATAAGTATGATAATACGAAAGAGTACAAAATCAACAATACAACCATAATTCAATAAACCTGATGTCAATAGTATAAGAACATATCTAGAACAACTCTAATCTAAGAGAAATACATAACATATAAAAGAACTCTATATCAAAAATAAAAGTAAATACATAGTCTATATGAAAGGAAGTAGAATACATTCGGCTTCCTGAGAGTCGACCAAGACCTTAAAAGAACAAAATATCGCTAATCAACCAAGCTGGGGTGCACTTAAACTGGGGCCTACACTGAAAGAGTGCAGTAGGCATGAGTACGATTCACTTATACTCAGATAAGAAGGCATACTAAATGTATCAAGCTAAGTTCCAATCTAGGGAGGTAACATAGATGAAAGATGAACTCTGGACCTCAGGACACCATGCTGAGATGTTGGCGCTGAAATAGGAATCAGGCTCGAGGTTTAAGGAGTACCAAAAATAGAAGCAGGTGCACTTGGAGGATCCACATTCTATATTGGAGGAACACTCATCATAGCCAAAGGAAAAGCCGATAAACCAACAACTCCTTAAAAATTAGGGTAGACAAACTCTGATGACTGGATAAAAACCTACACCTTCAGCTGACACAACAAGTGGCTCAAGGGATAGTCCCCAACCACTACTCCTAGATGGGGCTGATCTGCGAGCTGGTCCACTACCTCAAGTTAATCCATAACTCTACGTCCATCCATTTAGACTGACCTCTCTCTCCAAAAGCACATTCTATATCTCTAACTTCATGAGACCTTGTTAATACCATCTATATGGAAAGAGTGAAATTCTAATAAGATAAAAGGTATGGAAGAACTTCGCTCTAAAAGGAATAAAATATGTGAAGCTTCACAAAGACATCATATAGCCTCTCAAGGATAGATACGGTCATCTACATAATGATATGCGAGACTCTATTAGATATCCCATTCTTACATCATTGAGACCAATGATCATGTCTCTGATGCCAAATTTTTACTACTCAAAAGTCCAAAGGTCTTGATGGAACTCGTCGCGGTAAACCTTATCGAGTAAGCATATCACCAAAATTAATACACAAAGGGGAAAAGACAGAAATACCCCCAAGGAAAGGCTTCTAGAATAAAGTCGAACCACATAAGTTTGACTAATACAAAAGAGTACTAAATTAACAATACAATGGTAATTCCTAAAACCTGATGTCAACATTATAATAATATATCTAGAACAACTCAAATAGAAGAAAATACATAAAATATACAAATACAAGATAACCATTTTCTCAAAATTAAATGTAAAGACAAAGTCAATAAGAAAGATAGTAGAACATATTTAAATGCCTCAAAGTCAACCACTACCTTGAAAACACCAAATATCACTTGAATCAACCAAGCTAGAGCGTACTCGAACTAGGAACTACACCCAAAGGGCATAGTAGATGTTAGTACACTCTACTTGTACTCAGTAAGTATCATAGGCCGATCGATCAATGTAGAAAATAAAGCATACAAAATACAAACTAAGGGCATGTCACCTGTAATAAAAAAGTGTCCCACTACGGTAGCCCACTCTGCTGGCACTTAATATTCTATAATATGCACATATACTACAACAGACAAAGTAGGAATATAAATATGTACAAGGTCACATATAAGTAGCACAAAAAGAAATATGTATAATCAAGATCATCATGTACAAATAAAGGGTGATAGAACAATTAGATATTAACAAGTCAAGATATAGAACATACAGATAAATGACAAGTCAATATGACAATACAAGTACAACACAAATACAATAAAGCGAGTGCAATGTATATGATGATGATGATGTTATGATGATTATAAAGATGATACATGAGGTCATTGCACAACCTCCAAGATCATTGCACAATCCTCGTATACACCCATGGAGGCACGCCTCTCAAAATAAGTCCCATGGAGGGTTCATCAACCCATATACAATCCATAATATATATACATTTCTTTTTCCTAGTCTATCTCTTAGAAAGGGTCTTATAAGGTATTGCAATATCTACTCCCTGGCATGTCCCTCAGGGAGGGTTTTAAAAAAAGTGTAGCTAGTGTGTCTCATATGTTGACATAGTGTTACCTATTTATTTCATGAATGAGTATTTCATGAGGATGCATTGCTCAAAAATAGTTAGAATAAGTATTTCCACAATCGGGCACAATGATGTATTTCCACAATCATTCACAATGTTAGATTTCCACAACCACGTTAGATAATATCTACTCATTATTTTTGTCTATCCATGAATTTCCACATGTTTTATATGCCAACAAGTATAAATATATCATAATACACTGGTGGCATCATACAAAGGACTTCTTAACAACACAATACATTTAGTCACATGTATTTTAGGCTATCAACATCACATAAGACCCTACACAACCCTATATATCGTAGAGTATCTCAATTTTAATAGCTATATCAAATATAGTTTCCCAAACGGGCACAACACATACATATCCATTTATCATGATTAATTCTGACCATTATCATGTATTTTTTACCAACATGTACTTCCCAATCTACTTGTAAAGAGTTATGTCGTCACCTACATTGAAGGCTGAAATCGGTTCGCAACACTTCGACAAAAAAGCCCAACTAGTCACAACTGGTCACAAAATTGACTAAAACAAAGAATATTGAATTGAGGCATCAAAACAAGGCGAACTATACCTATGTTGCCTACATTTGATTTGGGTTCAAAATAGACCCCCAAAATTATTTTTCTAAAAAATAAGGGAAAAATCATAACTTTACGTCAACAACGTGTTTCCCAAATCTTTAGGAATCTACAACTGGAAACCCAAGTCAAATTGAGTCAAACAATATGTTTAAAATTGAAGAAAAAATAATTTTTGAGCTTTACTAGGTAAAACCTTTGAAATCCGGTTTAAAATTAAGAACAAAAAATACTTTGAGGATAAAATTAAGGAAAAACTTGTAATTATAGGATTAGGAATATTATTCAAGTGAAAAGGTTTAGAATTTGAGGCTAAATCAAGTACTATATTTTTGTTGTTTTTGAATAATTAATACTGAAATTTCATAAAGAAAAGGGTAAATTCTAACCTTAAATTCATATGAGAAATAAGAAATACATGTTAATCTACCTTCCCAAGAACCCACGAGCTTCACTTTTAATCTCTCACACTATTTTAGGGTTTAGATCTCAATAGCCAAGATGAAAAACAAACAAAATTAGGTAAAAAGTGTCTTTTTATACTCATAGCAAGTTACTAGATGCATAAGGCAAATAATTCATGCCTCAAATTAGGTTTTCCCTTGGTGATCCAGGTTGCACCAACAACTTGGTGCACCAGATTTTCTAAGTCTAAAAAGGACTTCAATGGGTGCTAGGGGTTTGTTTTCGAATCGAATATATGGAAACAAACTATATAACCATACTAAATTTGATACTCCAAACTCAATGGCTATATCAAAATTTTGAAAAAAACATCATTTTTACATAGTCAACCCCCAAAACCCAAAATCATAATTTTAAAAGCCATAAAACCACACAAACCATGTTAAGACCCTCAATTCAACATATCGGATTTGGAAGTGCAGTTTTTTCAGCCATCCATTGCACGAATCAAAAGATAACCATAGAAATCGAAAATAAGGCCTACGAAGCTACCAAAAACTATAATATCGCATAAATTGTACAAAAATGCCTAGTGAACTATTCCAATCACCTCCATACCCCATAAATACCACAAAACAACTATAGGAAGGGGTTAAATTTTCAAATCACAAAAAATCAAAAATTTCACTTACTGCATCAAATTTCAGGTCGTTACGTCATCCACCACTAAAAATATAGTTAGCCCTTGAACTAAAGGAAAAAGAAGTACCTGAATCCAAAAAGAGCTGGTGATAAGAACTACGCATATCAAACTCGACCTCCAAACTAGCCTTATCTATAGGTCGACGTCTTCACTAAATTTTAACGTAATACCCCATACTTTTTCCTAGATTGAAATTGTCCTAAGAATGTTGGAAGATTTCTTTGGAAGATGAATCCATTTTTGTACATAGGGGATTTTTAAGATTTTCACTTATGATCACGTTAGAAATTGAATAATCTTTACAATGATACCAATTTTGTTCAAATCTGGTACCGAAGTAAAAATTTATGGTCATTTTACTTAGAGATTCCAGAATTGCCCAGGTGCGACGACTAGGTTGACGGACCGTTGACCTAGCGACGGGTCGTCTCCTTGACTGTCGTAGCCAATGAAGTGAGGCAACCTTCTGGATAAGGTGTGACAGACAAGTTGATAAACTGTCGAACTTGCGATGGATCATTGCCCAAGCCATCGCTACATAGACAGTGAGTCCCTATACTGGTTCACCTATGACGGTCGAAATGACGGATCATCGATCCAGCGATGGACCATCACATGAGCCATCACAGGTTTTGTTTAGTTATATTTAAGTCATATTTAAAGGGGCTTTTTGGTCTTTTACCACCCATATATATACCTAGTAATATCCGACTAGGGCTCCTAAATTCATTATTCTTTTACAATATCAAATTAAGGTTTCTCTCAAAGATAATCCCTTAGAACAATATCCAAATCCTTTTTCAAGAAACCAAGAACTTCAAGAAACTCACTACTAGGTATGCATAGTGTTAATTCATGGACTCTTTTCGTCCATAAAGACCAAGAATCTCTTTTCAAAGTTCAATTGTATGGATTTATTTATGAATTTCATGTTAGGTTTCCTTTTTTTCATGTTGATAATGACCAATTAAATTCTAATCCATGTTGGGTGATCATTTTTGTGTGGAATTGATTAGTGTAGGTGTAGATTCATGTGAACCTATGATTAAACCCTTGGATGAAGAATTTAGAGTTGAATCATGATGTTTATTTGTTGTATAATATTTTCTATATATACTATGCTTACCATGGGTTTGATTAAATGCCTATGCGAAGGAAAAGTGCCCAACTAGTATGATATTATGCAATTCTAATGTATGTGCAAATCTATGTATATGACATGTTTGATGAAATGCCTTAATAAATGAATTATGGATGGTTATCTTGATCATGTATTCAAGAAAGTCATGCTTTGTCAGTTTAGGTATATGCCTAGAGCCAATGTCATGTTTTCAAGATACTCTCAGTCAAGCCATGTTCAGTAGAATTCAGTTAGTTTCATGATTCAAGAACACTCAGTAATCTCTGTAAATCTTAATCAATTATTAGATCTCAGTAATATCCCGTTAATCAGCGGAATTCAATTAGCTCAGTTCAGTTAATTATGTTTAGTGTTTATTCAGATGGGAGTAGAAATTAGCACCGAGTGAACCCAAGGATGGGAACTCACCTTTTATATGAGGGTGTTATTCTTAGAAGCAATCCTTCCATTCCAAAACTATGTAGCCAGCATAGGTTAAGACATCATAGGCTGCTATATGAGGGTATATGAGGTGTCTTAACCTGTTATATGAGGGTTTCTACCGTTCTCACTAGAGTTACCTATTATATGAGGGTTACTCACAGATTGTCCTTACTAGTGGCGCAGTATTGACACTCTTCCAATTGGGGTTACAGATTGGACCCCAACTCAGCCATAACGGTGTATTAGGGGCATTTTAGTTAGATAACTACTTCACACAGTTTCAATATCAGTATCTGTAATGACCCAATTTTCTAGAATCGAAATGTCACACGGTATTGATGACCCCGAAGGACCACAAGCTAATCCTCTATTGATATCTATACCTGAACACTTCATAATATAGATAATAAATGTAGAAAATAGCCATAAGGTTCAAAATAACTAAAAATACTCAAAATTGAAAACTAAATACTAATACATCTTTCTGGAAAGCCTCTAAACTATCGGAACTGTGGAGTTGATGGGACATGCCCGCAACTAACTCTATCTACGAAAAATAAACTAAGTTTGATATAATAATAATAAAAATAAGGATCATCCTCGATTGAAGAGGACTCACAGCTATGTCTACTGCTGCTGACTGGGACTGAGATACTAAGGGTACTTTGGATCTCGTGCCTGTGAACCTATGGTGTAAAATAAAATCCCATAGCGCAAATGCATCAGTACGGTAATATACTAAGTATGAAGATGAGGTAAGGCTAAATGCAAGGGCTTATGTATGAACAATTACTTATCTATATAATCATGATAATACTAAATGCGAACATATGCATGAATGTACAAATCATAACTAAAATCATCATGAATCTGAATACTGAAACTCGAATACTACTTTATTGCTATCTGAACTCACTACTACTACTGAGATACTGAATAACTGAATCTACTGATATCGATAACTAAGTACTGAAGTTGAGATCAGTCTTATCTAGCGAGTGGTCTTGAAAAATGATGATACTAAATTTTATTAACTGAATCTACTCATATTAATGATTGAACTCTAAGCTTGCTACTCTCGACTGACTGAATCGTAGATCAAACCACTCTAACGGGTGATCCCTTAATCTATGATCAATAATAAGAAATGATTATGTCTGAGATCAAGCAGAAGATCTCTGAATTTGATAATGAGAATAATCACTGAATCTGAGAATGAGATCAAGCCTATCTAGCGGGTGATCTATAGATCTGATTACAAAAATTATCAAGTGAATCTACGATCAAGCCTATCTAGCGGGTGATCTTTCGATCTGATAATGACACTACTCAACTGAATTTGAGACTGAGATCAAGCCTATCTAACGGGTGATCTCGGATCTGATAATGAGATTACTCAACTGAATCTGAGATTGAGATCAAGCCTATCAAGTGGGTGATCTCTAGATCTGATAACAAAAATACCCAATTGAATCTGAGATCAAGCCTATCTAGTGGGTGATCTCTGGATCTAATAATACTAATACTAAATAATTTCATATGGGACCATGCCTATCTAGCGAGTGGCCCATGAATCAATGGAACTATCTGAGTTCCTCACTAAGATAGATGATTGTATCTGACAGTCCTAATTTCTGAGTTTTTTCTAAAGATTGATACTGAAACTATAAATATGGGAGTACTTACTTAACCGACATACCCCAAATCTAAACTTGTAGGGTGCAACCTATAACCCCAGATTGAAGGGTATCAATATCGTTCCACAGGTAAAGACCTCAACTCTAGTCAAGCCTTTCTAACGGGTGACCCTCACAGGAAGTCATACCTAAGGTAGTATGATAGTCAAGCCTATCTAATGGGTGACAAGACTTTTTTTGATGGGTGACTCCTACATTTGGTGCTAGTTATGTAGTTCTGAAGTTTAGGGATTGCTCCTAATGACTCTGCCTCTCTAATGAAGAGCCTTCATCCCTGCACTCGCTCGGTGCTAGCTCCTACTTCTAACTAAAAGACTCTGAAATGATTCTTATCTTAAATAGAACTAAATCTATTACTGATGATATTTTTCAAATGATCTGACTGAGTTAAGCTGAATTCACTTGGTTCTATATCTGAAGAAATACTACTGAATCTCATCTTCTGACTAAATGATATTAAGCTTGAGATAGAGTACTCGAATACTACTGAGGACTGAAATGAACACTTGAATACTCCTAGATCTGAGTTGAGTATTGAACTAAGGCTAAAACACTAGCAATACAGAAATTACCGAAAATACTGAGATTTCTTACATTCTGTATCTATTAGAGAGTACAGAGTTCTATAACTTACTGAGTTTTGAGAATCGTGGCTTGACTGAGATTATTGAGAAAACTGACACTGGGTCTAGACTGCAGCTAATTTGTCGGGTATAAATACCCCTAGGACTCGATGAAATAAAAGTAACACAAAATAATTCTTGAATAATTCAAGACCATGGACATTCATTCACCATCACTATTACAAAATCATCTGTTTGAGCATTTAGGAATCATAAACATGTGATAGTAGAGGGAGGCATGTTATTGGCTCATACTCCATTCAACAAGGTGTTCCATCAACCACTTCGCATGTATTAAAATCTTGGCATGTATCGAAGAGCACCTAATTGATAAACTTCATGCTATCATGTCACAATTAATTCACTAAGGCTTTTTAACAAACACTTGACATGCATGGGCTTGCACACAATTGGGGATTTCTAGTAAACATGTTATAATGGCTCTAGTTCCTTCACATAACCATTTTATCAAACATATAGGGAGCATGCTTTGATTATTCAACAATTTCTACACCTAATTGACATCAACACATCACTTAGAAAGCAACTTGAAGAGGGTTTATCATGAACATCACATGAATATCACATACTAGGGTCAAAGCCTGAAAACCTTGTAAACAAATATGAATAAAACTCAATAATAGCATGAACTACAATTTCAATTCACATGAATCATGAAAAGTCATAAACATAAGAATCTTTGAATTTAGAAAAGGGTTCTTGAGCTTATTGGTTGAAAGGGACCTAAGAATCAACATCTGCATACCTTAGGGAAACTCTTTCTTGAAGGCTCTTGGAGAGATTCTTCATTTTCTTGATTTCTTTTGATTTTTCTAGAAGAAGAAAAAAGGGTTTTGATTTTGTAGAAACCCTAGATTTTCATGTTAAAGATGAAGAATGAAATTGAGAGAGTTGATCGAATATAAATAGGGGATGAAAAGAGTGGGAAAAAGTCTAAAAAGTCCTTTTAAAATTGAATTAAAAATACTGAATGGGGTCTGCGACAGTCGAAGTGAAGGTCCGTTGCACAGCTTGATGGTCTGTTGGATCGTCCGTCGCACATTAGTAAGAAAAATAATACACTACCTCGATGTGAAGGTCTCAACGACAGTCCGTCGTAAATCCAATGGACCGTCGGATCATCCATCGCACGTTGGCCATGATGAGGCCACACTGTCTCAGCGCGACGGTCCCAGCGATGGTCCGTCATCCTGGCCATCAAACTTGGGCCAAAAGAAGAAAGTTACTGCCTTGGTTGCAAAGGTCTGGGCGATGGTCAATCGCAAGCTAGGCGGTTCGTCAACCCGGTCATCGCACCTGGGCAGTTCTGACTGCTTTTAGTAAAATAGCCATAACTTCCTCGTCCGATGTTGGATTTTGATGAAATTAGCGTCGATGGAAAGCTTATTAAATGCTCTACATGAAAAAAAGAGTTTCAAAAGGAATTTTTATTTAAAATAGACTTAAAAATACTGAACATGATTTGCAACGGCCAAAGTAATGGTCCGTCGCTCAGCTTGATGGTCGTCGGATAGTCCATCACACATCAGTCAGCAAAATAATACAATGCCTCTATGCAATAATTTTAATAATGTTCCATCACAAATTTGATGTTCCATCGCACGTTGGCCAGGATGAGGCCACTCTGCCTTAATGCGATAGCCCAGCGACGATCTGTCGCAACCTCGATGGTCCGTTATCCTGGCCGTTGTACTTGGGCCAAAAAAAGAGAGTTATTTCCTTGGCTACGATGGTCTGGGCGATGGTCCATCAACCCAGCTATCGCACCTGGAGAGTTACGACTACGTTCATTAAAATGGCCATAACTTCCTCGTCGAATGTCGGATTATGAAGAAATTGGTATCGATAGAAAGTTTATTCAATCCTCTACATGAAAAAAAAAGTGGGTAAAAGAACAAAAAGTCCTTTTAAGATCGACATAAAAATACTGAACGGGGTCTTTGATGGTCGAAGTGACGGTCCATCACTCAACCTGACAGTCCGTCAGATCGTTCGTCGTGCATCAGGTAGCAAAATAATACACTCTCTCGTTACAATGGTCTCAATGATGGTCCATCTCAGATTCGATGGTCCATCAGATCATCTGTCAAGGATATTTAAATTGACTAAGCCTCCTTGGCACTACACTATTTTTGGGGTCTCACTTATCAACCTTTACTTAATTCTCTTCTTTCTTGATCACACATACTCCGGATAGGTGCGGTATTTTTGATAATCATTTCTTCTTTTTTGACAACTTTTCTTTTCTTATTCTTTTTCCACCGCTCCCAGCTTTTTATTCTTTTCTTTCATTCTATCTTTCTTCATACTCATTTTATATCACACACCCCTATGGTAACCACCCTCAACTTAGACGATTTACCTCAGTCAAACTGCATATTGTTGAAGGAGGACCAGGGCCAAAATAGGTTCATTGTCATACAAATGTAAAGGTGATAGGTTCAACCAAGGCAAGACCAACTGGACAAGTTCTGGATTTAACACACAACGGAAACTAGATAGCATCTCACACACACATGGCACAAAGGTACATCATAAGCTACTTCCCATTTGGTTCATGCAATTGTTTAGCAATGGTTATCATGTTACTAGAACTAATACCATACAAAATATTAATAGTGGTCATAATTAGATGCAAATCACACAGTTAAAGAATTAGACCACTTGAGAGGTGTTCACAAAATAACAAAACTGTGTTAACTACCTCAAGTACTTGTATTTCTCCTAGTCAACTACAAAATATTACAACAAATCACAATACGCCTAAACATGTCGGCTCTACTAGAACAAGACTCCGGGCAAAATAGGCACGGCAACAAAAACCCACTGAGGACATCAATACCCACAAGTGGGCCCACCTAAACTTAAAATCATGCAATGTCCCTAATGCATCAAACCAAAACAAAAAAGTTAGAAATATAGTTGTAGTACCACGGGTGCAAAGATCGTATGTCAATCACATAATACGAATACAAACAATCAAAATACCTTGGGTTGCCTCCCAAGAAGCGCCTAATTTAGTTTCACGGCATGACTCAGTTATCTTGAGTACTCAAACTTTATCAAGATACCTTGTTGATGATTATTTATGTCTCCACTTGGAGGATTTAAAACATCAACCCAACTTTTGATCAATACATCTTTGAGGCGCATTGGGCAAACGAATGGATACAATGACACTTCCTTTATCTCGCCACTTTGATGACTTGAATTTCTTATCCAAATTCATATCAAATTTTCAGATAGGCTCATTAGGTATTGATGAGATTATCAATAATCCACTTTATGTACATTGAATTTTGCCTTTACTGACCTTCAAGTGGGGGGTTTCAGTTTGCTCTTTTTGAATGCCAAACTCTATAGTATAAGGATTATGTTCCTTATCATCAAGATACCTCAGTTGCTTGGGCAGGTGGACTTCCATCTCATCCACTAAGCCCAATGTTGAAAAATGATTCGAATGAGGTCTTCTCATTAATTTTGGAGTTGCATTCTTCTTGACATCTTCACCTTCAATTGGGATAGAGTCATTATAAGAGATTTGCTTGGTTTCTTCTTTTGCCTCTAGCACCGTTTCCTCAAGCTTAGCATCATCCCTTATGGTTAGTTCAGTTTCTTCTAAAATCAATGAGGGTTGCTCAATATCAAGCACAACATCAATATAGGATTCTTATTCCTCATCTTTACACTCGTCCATTATGTTAAATGATTCTACAAACAAGTTATCATCTAAACATAATGTGAAAAAATACTTTGAATGCTTGACCTCTATATCCATATCCTCGATCATTCATCTTTCCTCGTTATCTTCCCTTATGTCTTGATGTATATCACGTATGATATCATTTATTGTGTCCAAAAATTCCAAAATTAGTTGAAGCATAGCTTCAATGACACTCTTATCGGTTCTTCGTTCTTCCTGTTCTTGACCATAAGACCTATCAAAATCATAAGAAGAACTAGAATTTGGGTTTGCATAATGGAGGGGGGCATTTGGGCAATCACTCCAATGTCTATCTTGACCACCACATAATGAACAATCATACTCCCAGTAGGATGGTGATGTTGCACACATCTCTCTCTAGGGAGCATATCTACAATCTTGCTAAAAGTGAGGTCCATCACAATATGGACATGGATTATCAAGATGCACCAAGCTCATGTTCATTCCAAGACGCCATAGTAATAAGTAAACTAAAATTAAAATCTACCTAACACCAGAAATAAAAGAAAACTAAAATCAAATATTTACAAGTTTAAATTCAAGCAAGTAGGCAAAAATTCCAAACCAACTCAATATGCCAAATTATTCCCCGGCAACAGTGACATTTTTGATAACGCTCAACTTACACGTCAATTATGTGCAAGGCAGTCGTCGTCAATATATTTACCCAACTTTGGAGTCAGGGTCGAATCCATAGGGAACAATGTGAGCGGCGATTAAATCAATTTGAAACTATAGCTACAAGTTAAATTAAAATGAATGATGTGACAAGATAAAGTACGGGTTTTTAATGATTAGCAAATAATTGTTGGTCACTCTAGTTTCAGTGTTCGTAATCAAGATTTTATGGAATAACCAGAATTATGTTCACTAGGGTTTTTGGTACTTGAGAGATGCTAATGGTGGTTCAAGATTCTCATAGTAGATAGGACAACAAGTTATCTTCATCTAAGTTATGCCTATATGTCTCTCGACCTACTTAAGCATTTAATTACCTAATCCTCTCGGACTTAGGGAATTTATATTCACTGACCAGATTTTACCTCAGGTTAATCAACCTTGTTACAACATCGATTATTAAATGGAAGGTTGATAGCTTCCAAGTCCCTGTTGGTAACTCACTTCCTACTATAATTGATTTCTTTCTCAAGAAAATCAAAGTAGGTGTTCTCTATTATTTGCAACCAATAGAAGATAATGAAAACCACAGAATTATCAAGAAATCCTACTACCTTTTGAATCTTGAACACTTAGCACCTTATGAAGACTTAACCCTAGATCCCATATTTTAGGTTAAAAGAATTTAGCCGCTCATGATGTAATAATCGAAGCAACTAGTTCAATTATTGTTTTGAAATATAAAATTACCATAAGAAGAATAGAAACTAGAGATTATCAGATCAAATCACAATGGAAATCCCAAAATAATGATTATAATCTCTTTAAAGTATTTTCTTTTTCAAGCCAAGAAACTAGAGAGAGAAAATATCAATATACGTCTCTTAAAACTCAAGTGCCAACCCCCTAGAAAAACCCTAAACAATTCTTTTTATAGTTAATCCTAAATAAGGAAATAAAATCACAATGTTTAGAAAATCCTTCAGAATTGGTGACGGTATTTGTGACGGCGTGTCAGGGTCCTGACGACTTATTAGGAATATCGTCAGGCACTCCACCATTCTTGGAATCTACTGCTTTAACTGATGACAAAGCATGATGACATATCAGATACGTTATGACATATCATAAATGTCGTCACTTCTTCATTCAAAATTTGATTCTCTTACAACACTTGATGGCAACTCTGATGCCTTATCACAGTTGTGATGACATGTCAGAAATGTCATCACAGTTTCACTTTAATCCTTCCAACACTGCAATACCTGACGTGATTTTTGATAACTTATCATAGGGCTGATGACTTATCAGGAATGTCGTCAGCCACACTTCCAGTTCTTTTGCATCAGTTTTCAGCTATTTTGCTTCCATTTCCTTAAATTTCTCTTACATCATGACTTTTACTACAATATCGAAGTAAAGTAATCAAAAATGACAAAAGTTTCTTAAGACTTCACAATTATTCACAGTTAAAAGCCTTAAATGTGTTAGTGTCTACTCACACATCACAAAATAAGTGGGCAAAAAACCAAAAAGTCCTTTTAAAATTGACTTAAAAATACTGAACGGGGTCTGCAATGGTCAAAGTGATGGTCTATCACTCATCCTGATGGTTCGTCGGATCGTCCATGGCATATCAGTCAGCAGAATAATACATTGCCTCGATGTGATGGTCTCAAAGATGGTCCATCGTAAATCCGACATCCATCGGATCGTTTGTCGCACGTTGGCTAGGATGATGCCACACTGCGTCAATGTGATAGTCCCAGAAATGGTCTGTCAACCTGGTCTGCATGAAGGATCATTGCAAGATCAACGGTCCATTAACCCAACTGTCGCAGCTTGGCAGTTCTGACTACTATCAGTAAAATGGTCATAACTTCCTCATCCGATGTCAGATTTTGATGAAATTGGTATTGATATAAATCTTATTCAATGATCTACATGAAAAAAAGACTGGGAAAAAGACCAAAAAGTTCTTTTAAAATCAACTTTAAAATACTGAATGAGGCCTATGATGGTCGAAGAGACATTTTGTAGCTCAGCATAATGGTCCGTCGGATCGTCCATTGCACATCAGTCAATAAAATCATACACTACCTCGATGCGATGTTCTCAACGACAATCCAACACAAATATGATGGTCCGTCGCACGTTGGCCAGGATGTGGCTATACTACCTCAGCACGATGATCCCAGCAATGGTCTGTCGTAGTATTGATGGTCCATTATCCTAGCCATCACACTTGGGCTAAAAAAAGGGAGTTAATGCCTTGTTTGCGATGATCTGGGCAATGGTCCATCAACTCGGTCGTCGCACCTGGGCGGTTCTGATTGCTTTTAGTAAAACGGCCATAACTTTCTTGTACAATGTTGGATTTTAATGAAATTGGAATTGATGGAGAGCTTATTCAATGCTCTACATAAAAAATGAGTGGGAGAAAAAACAAACAATCCTTTTAAAATCAACTTAAAAATACTAAAGAGGAACTACGACGGTCGAAGTAATGGTCCGTCGATTAGCCGAATGATCCATCGCATATCAGTTAGTAAAACAATACACTGACTCGATGCTACGGTCTCCACGATGGTCCTTCGGAAAACCAATGGTCTGTCAGATTATCCTTCGCACATTAGACTGGATGAGGCCACACTGCCTAAGCGCGACAGTCCCAACGATTGTCCAACGCAGACTCAATGGTCCATCCTTCTGGACGTCACACTTGGAAAAAAAAAAGAGTTACTACCTTGGTTGTGATGGTCTGGGCGATGGTGCATCGCAAGCTCGATAGTCCATCTACCCGGCCATTGCATCTGGATGGTTCTGACTGCTTTCAGTAAAATGGCTATAACTTTCTCGTCCGATGTTAGATTTTGATAAAACTGGTATTGATGGAAAGAGTATTCAATGATCTATAGGACAAAAAGAGTGGGAAAAGACCAAAATATCTATTTAAAATTGACTTAAAAATACTGAACGAGGTCTACGACGGTCGAAGTGACGGTCCATCGCTCAGCCTGAAGGTCCGTCGAATAATCCATCGCACATCAGTCAGCAAAATAATACACTATTGTGATGTGATGGTCCGTCTCAAATTCAATTGTCCGTCAGATCATTCGTTGTACGTTGGATAGGATCAGGCCAGACTACCTCAGTGCGACGGTCCGTCGCAGCCTTGATGGTCCGTCTTCCTTTCCGCCACTCTTGGGCCAAAAAAAAATGTGTTACTGCCTTGGTTACGATAGTCTAGGTGATGTTCCTTTGCAAGCTCGATAGTACGTCCAGCCGGCCATCGGACCTGGGCAGTTCAGACTGCTTTCAATTAATTGGTCATAACTTCCTCATCCGATGTAAGATTTTGGTGAAACTAGTATCGATGGAAGTTTTATTTAATTCTCTACATGGAAAAAGAGTGGGAAAAAGACCAAAAGTCCTTTTAAAACTGATTTAAAAGTATTGAACGGGGTCTGCGATGGTCGAAGTGATGGTCCGTAGCTCATCCTGATGGTCCATCGGATCATTCGTGGCACATCAGTCAGCAAAATAATACACTGTCTCAATGCTACAATCACAATGAAGGTCCTCCACAAATTCTATGGTTCATCAGATCTTCAATCGCACATTGGCCAGGATGAGGCCACACTGACTCAACGTGACGATCCCAGCAACGGTTCGTTACAACCTCGATGATTTGTCATCTTGGCCATCTCACATGGGTAAAAAAAGGAGTTACTACTTTAGTTGTGATGGTCTGGATGATGGTCCACCGTAAACTCGATGGTCCATCAACCCGGCCGTCGCACCTGGGTGGTTTCAACTGCAGTCAGTAAAACAGCCATAACTTCCTCGTCCAATGTCAGATTTTGACAAAATTTGTACCGATGGAAATCTTATTCAATGATATACATGACAAAAAGAGTGGGAAAAAGACCAAAAAGTCCCTTTGAAATCAATTCAAAAATACTAAACAGGGTCTGCGATGGTCAAAGTGATGGTCCATCGCTCAGCCTGATGGTCCGTCGGATTGTCTGATGCACTTCGGTAAGCAAAATAATACACTGACTCAATGCAACCATTTCAACAATGGCCCATTGTAAATTTGACAGTCCGTCGGATTATCCATCGCATATTGGCCAGGATGAGGCCTTACTGCCTAAGCGCGACAGTCCATCATAGCCATGATGGTCCATCGTCCTGGCAGTTATACTTAGACATAAAAGAAAGAGTTACTGCCCTGGTTGCGACAGTCCGTCGGAATCTCGATGGTCTAGCAACCCAACTATCGCACCTGGGCGGTTCTGACTATTTTCAGTAAAATGGCCATAACTTCCTCATTTGATGTTAGATTTTGACGAAATTAATATCGCTGGAAAGCTTATTCAATGCTCTAAATGACAAAAAGAGTAGAAGTGACAGTCAGTCACTCAACCTATCAGTCTATCGGATCATCCATCGTACATCAGTCAGCAAAATAACACACTTCCTTGAACTGACGGTCTCAACGATAGTCTGTCATAAGTCAAACGGTCCGTCTAATCATCTGTTGCATATTGGCCAAGATGAGGCCACACTGCCTCAGCACGATGGTCCTAGTGATGGTCCGTCACAACCTCGATGGTCCGTCTTCCTGGCCATCACACTTGGGCCAAAAAAAGGGAGTTAATGCCTTGGTTGCGATAGTCTAGGCGATAATCCATCACATGCTCGACGGTCCATCAACCTGACCATTGCACCTGGGCAGTTTCGACTATTTTCAGTAAAACGGCCATAAATTTCTCGTTCGATGTCATATTTTGATGAAATTGGTATTGATGGTAAGCTTATTCAACTCTCCACATGACAAAAAAATAGGAAAAGACAAAAACACCTTTTAAAATCATCTTAAAAATACTGAATTGGGTCTTAGATGATTGAAGTGATGGTCCATCGCTCAGCCTGACAGTCCATCGGATCATCCATCGCACATCAGTCAGCAAAACAATACACTACCTCGATGTGACGGTCTCAACAATGGTCCTTCATAAATTTGAAGGTCCGTCGTATCATCCATCGCACGTTGGCCATGATGAAGACACACTACCTCAGCGCGATGGTCCATCTCCGCCTCCATGGTCCATCATCCTAGCCGTCGCACTTGGGCAAAAAAAAGAAATTTATATCCTTTGTTGCAACGGTCTGCGTGAAGGTCCATTTTAAGCTCGATGGTCCATCAATTTGGCCGTTGCACCTGGGAATTTTTGACTGCTTTTAATAAAATGGAAATAACATCCTCATCTGATTTTGAATTTGGATGAAATTAGTATCAATAAAAAGCATATTCAATGCTTTACATGACAAAAAGAGTAGGAAAAAGACAAAAAAATCCTTTTAAAATCAACATAAAAATATTAAACAGGGTCTTCGATGGTTGAAGTGACGATCCATCGCTCAGCTTATTGGTCCGTCGGATCATCAATCGCACATTGCACAGATCGTTCGACTCACGTTGCACAGGATGAGGCAACACTGCTTCAGTGTGACGGGCTATCGCAGCCTCAATGGTCAATAATCCTGGAAGTCTCCCTTAGGCCAAAAAAAAGGAGTTTCTGACTTTGTTGCGATGGTCTGGGCAAAGGTCCATCGCAAGCTCGATGGTCCATCAACCCGGCCACTGTACCTGGGCAGTTTCGACTACTTTCAGTAAAACGACCATAAATTCCTTGTCTAATGTTGGATTTAGACGAAATTGGTATCGATAAAAAGCTTATTCAATGCTATATATGACAAAAAGAGTGGGAAAAACACCAAAAATTCCTTTTAAAATTTACATAAAAATACTAAAAGAGGCCTGCGATGGTCGAAGTGAAGGTCCATCGCTCAGCCTGATGGTCCGTCGGATCATCCGTCGCACATCAGTCAATAAAATAATACACTGCCTTGATACGACGGACTCAACGATGGTCCATCTCAAATCCAATGGTTCGTTGGATCGTCTGTCCCACGTTAGCCAGGATGAGGCCATACTTTCTCAGCGCGATGGTCTCAGCGACGGTCCGTCGCCACTTGGACAGTCTTTCATCCTGGCCATCATACTTAGGACAAAAAATGAGAGTTATTACCTTATTTACAATATTCTACACAACGGTTTGTTAACCCGGCTGTCGCATCAGGGCTGTTCCAACTATTTTCAGTAAAACGACCATGCCTTTCTCATTCGATGTCGGATTTTGACAAAATTGGTATCGATGGAGAGTTTATTCAATGCTCTACATGACAAAAGAGTTTGAAAAAGATCAAAAAGTCTTTTTAAAATAAACTTAAAAATACTAAATGGTGTCTGGAATGGTAGAAGTGATGGTCCATCGCTCAGCCAGTCCATCGGATTGCCCGTCGCACATTACTTAGCAAAATAATACACTAACTCGATACGTCGGTCTAGAAGATGCTCTTTCATAAATTCAATGGTCCGTTGGATCATCCATCGGACGTTGGCCTAGATGAGGCCACACTACCACAGCGCGACGGTTCCAGCAATCATCTATCGTAGCCTCGATGGTCCGTCATCCTGGCCGTCGCACTTAGGCCAAAAAAAAGTTACTGCCTTGTTTGCGATGGCCAGTCGCAAGCTCTACAATCCATCAACCCGACTGTCGCACCTGGGTCATTGTGACTACTTTCAGTAAAATAGCCAGAACTTCCTTATCCGATGTCGAATTTTAATGAAACTGGTATCAATGGAAAGGTTTTTCAATGCTCTACATGACAACAGGAGTGGGAAAAATACAAAAATGTCCTTTTAAAATTGACTTATAAATACTGAATGGGATCTGCGACTATCGAAGTGACGGTTCATCGATCAGTCTAATGGTCCATCGGATCGTCCGTCGTCTATCAGTTAGCAAAATAAAACATTGCCTTGATATGATGATCTCAACGATGGTCCATCTCAAATATGATGATCCGTTGGATCGTTCGTTGCACGTTTACCAGGATGACGCCACAATGTCTCAGCGTGACGATCCCAGTAATGGTCCGTCATAGCCTCGACGTTTTGTCGTCCTGGCCGTCGCACTTAGCCAAAAAAAGAGTTATTGCCTTGGTTACGATGGTCAGCGCGACGATCCATAGCAAGCTCGACGGTCTGTCAACCCATTCGTCGCACCTGGGCAGTTACGACTGCTTTCAGTAAAATGGCCATAACTTCCTTATCCAATGCCGAATTTTGACGAAATTGGTATCGATTAAAAGCTTATTCAATGCTCTACATGGAAAAAAGAGTAGGAAAAAGACCAAAAATTCCTTTTAAAAATACTAAATAGGGTCTACAACGGTCAAAGTGACGGTCCATCGCTCAGCTTGACGGTCCGTCGGATCATCCGTCGCATATTAGTCTACAAATAAATACACTGACTTAATACGAAGGTCTCAACAATGGTCCATCAAAAATCCAACGGTCGATCGGATCATCCGTCGCACGTTGGCTGGGATAAGGCTATACTGCCTTAGTGCGACGATCTCAGCGACAATCCGTTGCAACCTCGACAATTCGTCTTCTTGGCGATCGTACTTCGACTAAAAAAGGGAGTTACTATCTTGGTTACGACGTTCTAGGCGATGATCCATCAACCCAGCCGTCGCACCTGGGCGGTTCCCACTACTTTGAATAAAATAGCCTTAACTTCCTCGTCTGATGTCTGATTTTTACAAAATTAGTGACGAATATTCAATGCCCTAATGACAAAAAGAGTGGGAAAAAGAATAAAAATTCCTTTAAAAATTGACTTAAAAATACTAAACGGGATCAGCGACAGTCGAAGTGACGGTCCTTCGCTCAGCTTGACGGTCCATCGCTCAGCCTGACGGTCCATTAGATCGTCCGTAGCACATCAGTTAGCAAAAAAAATACACTGCCTCGATGTAATGGTCTCAATGATGGTCCATTGCAAATCTGATGATCCGTCGGATCCTCCATCAAACGTTTGCCTGGATGAGGCTACACTGCCTCAGCGCAATGGTCCCAGTGATGGTCCGTCGTCCTGGCCGTTGCAAACTCGACGGTCCGTCAACCCGGCCATCTCACCTGGGTAATTTTGACTGCTTTGAGTAAAATGGCCACAACTTTCTCATCCGATATCAAATTTTGACAAAATTGGAATCGATGGAAAGCTTATTCAATGCTCTACATGACAAAAAGAGTGTAAAAAAACTCAAAAATCCTTTCAAAATCGACTTAAAAATATTGAACGGGGTCTTCGATGGTCAAAGTGACGGCCCGTGAGCTTGACGATCTATCGGATCATTTATCGCACATCAGTCTGCAAAATAATACACTACGTTGATACGACGGTCTCAAAGACTGTTCGTCGCAAATCCAATGGTCCGTCAAATCGTCCGTCGCACGTTGGCCAGGACTAGGCCATACTGCCTCAGCACGACGGTTGCAGTGACGGTCCATCACAGCCTCAATGGTCCATCATCCTGGCCATCGCACTTCTCCTAAAAAAAAGAGAGTTACTTCCTTGGTTGTGACGGTCTTGGCAAAGGTCCTTCGAAAGCTCGACGGTCTGTTAACCAGGTCATCCCACATTTGCAGTTTCGACTACTTTTAGTAAAAATGCCATTACTTCCTCATCCGATGTTGAATTTTGACAAAATTGGTATAGATGAAAAGTTTATTCAATGTTTTACATTACAGTATAAGTGGACAAAAACAAAAATTCCTTTTAAAATAGGCTTAAATATACTGAACTAGGTCAGCGACGGTCGAAGTGATGATCCATCGCTCACCTGACAGTCCGTCAGATTGTCCATCGCACATCAATCGCAGCCTCGACGGTTAATCATCCTGGCCGTTGTACTTGGGCAACAAAAGAGAATTACTTCCTTGGTTGTGATGGTCTGCGCGAAGGTTCATTGCAACCTCGACGTTCCGTCAACCCGGCAGTCACACCTGGGGAGTTTGACTACTTTTAGTAAAACGGCCATAACTTCCTTATCCGATATTGGATTTTGATGAAATTGGTATCGATGGAGAGCTTACTCAATTCTCTACATGACAAAAATAGTGGGAGAAGTACCAAAAATTCCTTTTAAAATAGAATTAAAAATACTGAATGAGGCCTACGACGGTCAAAATGACGGTCTATCGCTTAGCCAAATGGTTCGTTGAATCATCCGCCGCACATCAGTCAGCAAAATAATACACTGCCTCAATCCGATGGTCTTTACAATGGTCCATAGGATCGTCCATCGCACATTGGCCTGGATGAGACCACATTGCCTCTACGTGACGGTCCGTCGCAGCCTCAAAAGTCCCTTATCCTGGCCATCACACTTAGGCCAAAAAAATAAAGCTATTGTCATAGTTGTGACAGTCTGGGTGATGGTCCATCATAATCTCGACGGTACGTCAATCCGGCCATCGCACCTTGGTGGTTCCCGACTATTTTAGGTAAAATGGCAAAAACTTCCTCATACGATACTGGATTTTAATGAAATTGGTATTAATAGAAAGCTTATTCAATGCTCTACATGAAAAAAAGAGAGGGAAAAAACCAAAATGTCCTTTCAAAATAGACATAAAAGTACTAAATGGAGTCTTCAATGGTGGAAGTGATAGTCCCTCGCGCAGCTTGACGGTCCATCGGATCATCCGTCGCACATTAGTCAACAAAATAATATACTACCTTGATGCGACGGTCTCAACGACGGTTCGTTGCAAAACCGATGATTCGTCGGACCATCCGTCGCACATTGGCCAGGATGAGGCCATATTGCCTCAATGCGACGGTCCCAGCGATGGTCCGTCGCAGCCTCAACAGTCCCTCATCCTGGCCATGGCACTTGGGCTAAAAAAAGGATCTATTGCCATGGTTGTGATAGTCTAGGAGACGGTCGATTGCAAGCTCGATGGAAATCTTATTCAATGCTTTACATGATAAAAAAGTGTGGGAGAAAGACCAAAAAGTCCTTTTAAAATCAACATAAAAATACTAAACAAGGTCTACGATGGTCAAAGTGATGGCCCATCGCTCAGCCTGACGGTCCATCGGATAGTCCATCACAGATCAGTCAGCAAAATAATACACTTTCTTGATGCGATGGTCTCAACTATGGTCCATCACAAACACAATGGTCCATCGGATCATCCGTCGGACATTGTCTAGAATGAGGCCACACTGCCTCAGGGTGATGGTCCCAGCGATGGTCCTTTGTAGCCTCGATGGTCCATCGTTTTGGCTGCTTCACTTTGGAAAAAAAAAAGAGTTACTACCTTGGTTGCGATGGACTGGGCAATGGTCCATCGCAAGCTCGACGGTCCACCAACCTGGGTAGTTTTGACTGCTTTCAGTAAAACGGCCATAACTTCCTCGTCTGATGTCAGATTTTGACGAAATTGGTGTCGTTGGAAAGCTTATTCAATGATATACATGACAAAAATAGTGGTTAAATACCAAAATGTCCTTTAAAAATTGACTTACAAATATTAAATGGGGTCTTTAATAGTGGAAATGATGGTCCGTCACTTAATCTGATGGTCCATCGAATCATCTGTCATAAATTCGATGGTCGGTCGGATAGTCTCAATGATGGTTCATCTCAAATATAATGGTCCATCAGATCATCCATCATATGTTGGCCAAGATAAGGCCACACTGCCTTAGCGCGATGATCCCAGTGACGTTCCGTCATAGCCTCGATGATATGTTATCCTGGCCGTCACACTTAGGCCAAAAAAAAAGAGATACTACCTAGGTTGCAATGGTCTACACAACATTCCATCACAAACTCGATGGTCCATCAACCCAGCTATCGCACCTGGGCGGTTCCGACTACTTTCAGCAAAACGACCATAACTTCCTCGTTCAATGTCAGATTTTGACGGAATTGGTATCTATGGAAATCATATTCAATGCTTTACATGACAAAAAGATTGGAAAAAATAACAATAATTCCTTTCAAATTTGATTTAAAAACATTGAACGGGGTCTGCGATGGTTGAAGTAATAGTTCATCACTTAGCCTGATGGTCCGTTGGATCATCCGTCTCATATCAGTCAGCAAAACAATACACTACCTAGTTGCGACAGTCTTAACGATGGTCCATCGCTTAGCCTGATGGTCCATCAGATCGTCCCTCGCACATTGGCCAGGATGAGGCCACACTTTTTTAGCGCGATGGTCCCCGCGATGGTCCATCACAGCCCCGACGATCCATCGTCTTGGACCTCGTACTTGTGCTAAAAATGGGAGATACTTCTTGGTTGTGACGGTCTGGGCGATGGTCCATCGCAAGCTCGATAGTCTGTCAACCCAGTCGTAGCACCTGGGCGGTTCCGATTGCTTTCAATAAAACAGTCATAACTTCCTCGTCCGATGTTGGATTTTGACAAAATTGGTTTTGATGGAAAGTTTATTCAATGCTCTACATAAAAAAAAAGTAGGAAAAAGATCAAAAAGTCCTTTTAAAATCAACTTAAAAATACTGAACATGGTCTGCGATGGGTGAAGTGACGGTCTGTTGCACATCAGTCAATAAAATAGTAAATTGACTAGATACAATGGTCTCAATGATGGTCCATCATAAATCCAATAGTCCATTGGATCGTCCGTCACATGTTCGCTTGGTTGAGGCCATACTGCCTTAGTACGACGGTCCCAGTGATGGTCTGTCATAGCCTCGATGGACCTACATCTTTGCCGTCGCACTTGGGCAAAAAATAGGAGTTACTACCTTGGTTGCGATGGTTTGGGAAATGGTCTGTCGCAAGCTTGACAGTCCGTCAACCCGATCGTCGTACCTGGGCGGTTGTGACTTTTTTCAGTAAAATAACCATAACTTCCTCGTCCAATGTCAGATTTTGATGAAATTGGTATCAATAAAAAGATTATTCAATGCTCTATATGACAGAAAGAGTGGGAAAAATACCAAAAAGTCCTTTTAAAATTGACTTAAAAATACTAACAAGGCACAACAGTCTAGCCGATGGTCCATTGTAAGCTCGAGGATCCATCAACCGACCATCGTACCTGAGCGGTTCCCACTGCTCTCAGTAAAATGGCCATAACTTCCTCATCCAAAGTCAAATTCTGACAAAATTGGTATCGATAGAGTGCTTATTCAATGCTCTACATGACAAAAAGAGTGGGAAAAAGACCAAAAATTCCATATCAAATCAACATAAAAATACTGAACGGGGTCTATGATGGTGCAAGTAATGGTCCGTCACTCAGCCTGATGGTCCATCGGATCATCCGTCACACACCAATCAGAAAAATAATATAATGCCTCAATGAGATGGTCTCAACGACGGTCCGTCGCAAATCCGATAGCCTGCCTGATCATCCATTGCACATTGTTAGCATGAGTCCATACTACCTCAGTGCGATGGTCTCAACGATGGTCTATCCCAGCCTAGATGATCCATCATTCTGGATGATGCAGTTAGGCTAAATAAAGAAAGTTATTGCCTTGGTTGTGACGGTTTGGGAAATAGTCCATCGCAAGCTCGATGGTCCGTCAACCCGATCATCGTACCTGGGTAGTTCCGACTGCTTTCTGTAAAATAGCCATAACATCCTCATTCGAAGTTGGAGTTGGACGAAATTGGTATCGATGGAAAACGTATTCTATGCTCTAAGTTTTGATAGAAATCTTATTTAATGATCTACATGATAAAATGAGTGGGAAAAAGACTAAAAAGTCCTTTTAAAATAGACTTAAAAATACTGAACGGGGTCGGCGACGGTCGAAGGGATGGTCTGTCGCTTAGCCTGACAGTCCGTCGGATCATTAGTCACACATCAGTCAGATGCAACGGTCTCAACAATGGTCTTTCGCAAATCTGACGGTCCGTCGGATCATCCGTTGCGCTTTTTCTAGGATGTGGCATCATTGTTGTAGCGTGACGGTCCCAGTGATGGTCCGTCTTAGCCTCGACGGTCCAAAATCCCGGTCGATACACTTGGGCCAAAAAAATTGAGTTACTACCTTAGTTGCGATGGTCTGCATGAAGGTCCATCGCGAGATCAATAGTTTGTCAACCCGGCCATCGCACCTGGGCAGTTTTGATTGCTTTCAGTAAAACAACCATAACTTTCTCGTCCGAGCAACGGTCCCTCATCCGGGCCATTGCATCTGCGCGATGGTCCCAGCAACGGTCCCTCATCCGGGCCATTTCACTTGGGCCAAAAAAGAGAGTTACTGCCATGGCTGTGATAGTCTGGCCAATGGTCCATCGCAAGCTCGACGGTCCATCAATCTGACCGTCGCACTAGGGCAATTCTGACTGATTTCAGTAAAATGGCCAAAACATCCTCATATAATGTCAGATTTTGACGAAATTAGTATCGATAGAAAGCTTATTCAATTCTCTACATGACAAGAAAAGTGGGGAAAAAACCAAAAAGTCCTTTTAAAATGAACTTAAAAATATGAAACGAGGTCTGCAATGGTCGAAATGACGGTCTATCGATTCGCCTGATGGTCAATTAAATCGTCCATCGTACATCAATCAATAAAATAATACCCTGACTTGATGTGATGGTCTCAAATATACTCTAACGCAAATTCGACAGTCCGTCAGATCGTTCGTCGCATGTTGGCCTGGATGAGGCCACAAAATCTTAGCATAACGGTCCCAATGACGATCCGTCCTAGCCTCGATGGTCCGTCGTCCTAGGCATCGCACTTAGGTGAAAAAATATTTATTACCTTGGTTACAACTGTCTGGACGACGGTCAGTCGAAAGCTTTACAATCCGTTAACCCAGCCACCGCACCTGGGCGGTTGTGACTGCTTTTAGTAAATCAGCCCTAACTTCCTCGTCTGATGTCGGATTTTGACAAAACTGGTATTGATGGAAATTTTTTCAATGTTCTACATAACAAAAAGAGTGGAAAAAAGATCAAAAAGTCCTTTTAAAATAAAAACACTGAACGGGGTCTGCGATGATCGAAGTGATGGTCCATCGCTCAGCCTGATGGTCCATCAGATTATCCGCCGCACATCAGTCAGCAAAATAATAGACTGCCTTGATGTAACAATCTCAAAGATGGTCCGTCTCAAATCCAATGGTCCGTCGGATTGTTTGTCATACATTTTCAAGGATGAGGCTATACTTCCTCAGCGTGACGGTCCAAACGACGGTCCATCACAACCTCGATGGTCTGTCATCCTGGCCGTCGCACTTGGGGAAACAAAGAGTTACTACCTTAGTTACGATGGTCTACGCGACGGTCCTTCGCCACACCTGGGTGGTTCCGACTGCTTTCAGTAAAACAGCTATGACTTCCTCATGTAATGTCGAATTTTGATGAAATTTATATCTATGAAAAACTTATTTAATGCTCTACATGACAAAAAGTCCTGTTAAAATCAACTTAAAAATACTGAATGGGGTCTACAATGGTCGAAGTGACGGTTTGTCGCTTAGACTGACAATCCATCGGATCGTCTATTGCACATCAGTCTACAAATAATACACTGACTCAATGCGACGTCTCAACGATGGTCCATCGCAAATTCGATGGTCCATCGGATCATTCATCACATGTTGGCCGGGATGAGGCCACACTGCCTCAGTGCAACAGTCCCAGCGACTTTCCACGCAGCCTCGACATTCCGTCATCCTGGCCATTGTACTTGGCCTAAAAAATGGAGTTACTATCTTAGTTACGAGGGTATGGGTGATATTTTATCGCAAGCTCAACGGCCCATCAATCCAGCCTTCGCACGTGGGCGGTTCCCACTACTTTCAATAAACTGTCCATAAACTCCTTATCTGATGTTAGATTTTGATGAAATTTGTATCGAAGGAAAGCTTATTCAATGCTCTACATGATAAAAAGAGTGGGAAAATACCAAAAAGTCCTTTTAAAATAGACTTAAAAATACTAAACAGGGTCAGCAACGGTCGAAGTGATGGTCCTTCGCTTAGCCTGACGGTCCATCGGATCATCCATAGCACATAGTTAGCAAAATAATACACTGAATTGATGTGATGGTCTCAACGATGGTCTATCACAATTCGACGATCCGTCGGATCCTTCGTCACACGTTGGTTTAGATGAGGCCACACTACTTCAGCGCGATGGTCCCAGCGATGGTGCGTCATCCTGGCCGTCACACTTGGTCCAAAAAATGGATTTACTATGTTAGTTTCGAAGGTCTGGGAGATGTTCCATCACAAAATCGACGGTCCATCAACCTGGACGTCTCACCTGGGCAATTTCGACTACTTTCAGTAAAATGACCACAACTTCCTCGTCCGATGTCAGACTTTGGCAAAATTGGTATCGATGAAAAGCTTATTCAATGCTCTAAATGAAAAAAAGAGTGTGAAAAAACCCAAAAATCATTTCAAAATTGACTTAAAAATACTGAACGGGGTCTTCAATGGTTAAAGTAACGGTCCATCGCGCAGCTTGATGATCTGTCAGATTGTTCATCGCACATTAGTTTGAAAAATAATACACTACATCAATGTAATGGTCTCAAAGATAATCCATCGTAAATCTGATGGTCCGTTGAATCATCCATCGCACATTGGCCAGGATTAGGCCACACTGCCTCAGCACGACGGTCTTAGCGACTGTCCGTCACAGCCTCGACGGTCCGTCTTCCTAGCCGTCGCACTTTAGTTAAAGAAAAGGGAGTTACTACCTTGGTTTTGATGTTCTGGGCAACGATCAATTGTAAGATCGATGGTCCATCAACCAGGCTATTGTACCAACGCGGTTCCGACAGCTTTTAATAAAACGGCCATTACTTCCTTGTCCGATGTTAGATTTTGACAAAATTAGTATCGATGAAAAGTTTATTCAATGCTCTAATAACAATATGAGTTGAAAAAAAAGTCCTTTTAAAATAAGCTTAAAAATACTGAATAGGGTCTGCGACTGTTAAAGTGACGATCCATCGCTCAACCTGACAGTTCATAAGATCATCCATCGCACATCAATCGCAGCCTCAACGATCAATCATCCTAGCCATTGTACATGGGAAAAAAAGAGAATACTTCCTTGGTTGCGATGGTCTACACGAAGGTTCATCGCAACCTCGATGTTCCGTCAACCCGGTCATCGCACCTGGGGAGTTTTGACTACTTTCAGTAAAACGGCCATAACTTCCTCATCCAATATTGATTTTGATGAAATTAGTATTGATTGAGAGCTTATTAAATGCTCTACATGACTAAAAAAGTGGGAAAAAGACCAAAAATTCCTTTTAAAATAGACTTAAAAATACTGAATGAGGCCTGTGATAGTCGAAGTGACGGTCCATAGCTCAGCCTGATAATTCATCGGATCATACATTGCACATCAGTTAGCAAAATAATACACTTCCTCAATGCAACTATAATACCCTGGGAAAGTTTTTGTTGAAATTTTGTGCGTAAATATGTTGGGTTCTATCTTCTATAGTGAATTATAAATTTTTGGTGCAAAATGTCTTAGATTATGACCAACCATTTCGTAGAGTATCGAATATGCTTTCCAACGATATATGGATCATCCAAAATAGACACCTGAGCGATGAGTTATGAACATTCTGATCGAACCGTGAATAGTAGTGAACAGTAAAACGTGCAGGAAAAAGTACTGAGGCCTTGCGTATTTTTGCTCCAACTTTAAATGATCATAATTCTTTTTACATAATGATCTGGTTGATCTACTATATATCAACAGAAATCTCTGCGAGTCCTCTTTCCAATGAAATTGTTTTCATCCAATTTTTCTATCGAAGCAAGAAGTTATGGTCGATCTACTTAGGCCCATGAAAAGTGAATTTTTGGGTCAACTTTAAACGATCATAACTCCTCATACACAATGATCTGGGTGAGATACTATATATAAACGAAAATATATGAGAGTTATCTTTCTAATGAAATTGGTTCATGCAATTATGATATCGAAGTAAAACATTATCGTTGATCTACTTCAAACTATCAAAACAGTCCACCAAAGGACAGATTCAAGAATTATTTGATTTTAGGGACGTTTTGGTCATTCCCCCTCACCCAAAATCCATCCAAACCCTATATTAAAGCCTATTAGAAATATTATATGTTATATTTCATCGAATTCTCTCAAAAGGAAAATCCTAAGCTCCTACATACAACTTCAAGAACCTCAAAAGTTCACCATTAATTCTGCAAATTAATTCAAGATTCCAAGTTCCTAGTTCAAGAACTCTAAGAACCATCATTCAAAGGAACGACTAACATCTCAAAAATGAGTATCGATCTAAATTTCATCATTCAAGGTATGTGGGATTTTTCAACAAAAATTCTCTTTCGTTTCTGTGCCCAAAAGTAATTTTCTTTACAAAGGCATGATTTTTATTTAATTTTTATGAATTTGAAGCGTGAACCTATATCTTATGATGATTATTATGAAATCTTAATGTTTATGGTTTTGAAAGATGAATTTACATGTGTGGTGATATAAAGCATGAATCTTGAACAATATTTATCATGATTTTGATATTTGGGTCATGATTCCCCATTAGAAATTGTGTATTTTTAGAAAGTGTGTGTTATATATAAGCACATTGATGTTTAATATTTGAGATATTTTGAATGATTTGACCTTTTGGTCTTAATGGAGTTATTTTGAACTCGAGTGTGAAAAAATCCACAATGTGGTTGATTTGGATAGATGGAAAGCATGATGGCTCCTGATGTATATTTATATATTACTAAAATTGTTTTGTTGTGGATTTTCTTTAAAATGATCTGAGCTAAGTTCGGGAGAAATCTTTAGCACCGAGTGGAAGGTATAAAGCGACCTTACTTCCCTAGAACTACATGCCCCCGTAGGAGTGAGCCTGGGGCTGATTTATATTGTGATTACTAGTTTGTGTGGATTTGATATCGATAGTCCTACTCCTATGGCAAGGATAGGATGACTCTTCCCATTGTGGGTTGTGCGTTGGACTCCATGTAGCTCACACGGTTTATGTCGATTATAGGATCTCCCAGTGTGTGTGTGTTTTCTTGTGTCTATGGTGAATGGTGAAGTGATTTGAAAGTGGAGTTGTGAAAGTTATTCTTCTGAAAGATTTAAATGATATTTACATTATGAAAATTGATATTCTTGATGAGCTGAAAGTGACTAACAACTATATGATGACTCACATGTGTTATTGTACTTATTTCATCCTCTCATAATTATGATGATTTTCTTCAGGCTGTGTGATTCTTTCATACATCCTGCATATTTCTTATAAATATTTATGATTATGATGTTTATACAACTGCTACACCCCCATATACTTGGTTTATTTCCATGGTACTGACCCACATCGTCGGATGTTGGCTGCATTTTCTCTGAAGGTAAGTTCATGTACTCAATTCTGAGTTTGACAGTGATTTTTTGGGCACGCTGTTCTATATCATCAGTTATGGTGAGTCCTCATATTTCCAGGACATGATGTTTGATATTGGTTTCACAGAATTGTTTATATTTGATAACTGTGTATGAGTCAGTTGGGGCATGTCTCAATGGATCGCTAATTTTATTGATTTTCTTAGAGGCTTGTCAGACTAGTATAGATGTTGGGAGTTGACTAATAAGTCATATTTTGTTATCTTTCTAAAATTCTTTTATTTTTGGATGATGATTAATCTATTGATATTTGAGGGTTCTTTATGAAAACCCTGTTGATTTGTGTTAAACTAAATAAAAATGGCTCAAAGGGTTAGCTTGGGGCTACTCGTAGCCTCAAGCATCGTGTGACGCTCTGGGACCCATTTTCTGGGGCGTTACAAACTAAGTATCAGAGCCTAAGGTTTTAAGGTATCCCACGGAGTCTGACAAGCCACGTTAAGTAGAGTCTTGATCATTCGTGTGTAGTGCACCATATTTATAAGCAAGAGGCTACAAGATGTTTTAGGAAAAAGTGTGATTCTTTCTGTCAGAAGTCTATCGTGCTTATAGTGTCTCTCTCTGCTATTGATTCATGCTCTTCTCCTTCAGAAATATGCCTCTACATCAAGCGAGAAGAAGTAATGATGGTCAGCAACCTCAACCTGCTAACCTATTAAATGAAAATATGTGTCATACTAAATTTTGGGTAGCCTTTCAAGCGTTGGCCCAAGCTGTTACTGCAAATGTTCAGGCCAACCTAGCCCCAGCCCTACAGCAGCAGGGAGGTGATTCAATTATTGCCAGGATCTATAACTTCATGCGGATGAATTTGCTGGAATTCTATGTGTCCAAGTTTGATGAGGATCCACGGTTGTTTTTAGAGGAGGTGCGAAAGATTACTCAGGCGATGTATTTATCTGAGGAACATAGTGTGGACTTAGTGTGTATATGTTGAAAGACCTTACTTATGACTGGGTTGTTGCTTAGAGGAAAGGTAGAGGTGAGGGAGTTATCCCTACAACTTAGCAAGAGTTTTAGGATGCATTCTTGGATAAGTTTTTCCCTTTGGAGATAAGAGAGGCGAAGGTGGAAGAGTTTATAAACCAGCGACAGGTTTCTATGACAGTTAGGGAGTATTGTCTAAAGTTCAATCAGTTGGCCAAGTATGCTCCTGACTTAGTGGCTGATAATTGGGCTAGTGTGAGTAAGTTTGTGACTGGAGTGTCTAGTTATGTGGTTAAGAAATGTAGGTCTGCTATACTAAATAGTAAGATAAATCTTTCTAGGATAAGGACTCATGCCCAATAGATTGAGGCAGATAAGATTAAGGAGAGAGATAGAATGAGAGGGAATATGAGAGCTAGGTTCGAGCAGCACGGACAGGGTTAGGCGAGATCGTAGGGAGGGAGTCGGACTTAGTCTCAAGATCATTCGTGTGTGCCAGCACCATCATTTGCTAGTGCTCTCGTGCTTAGAGGTAGGCAGGAGCAAGGTACCAGGTTATATACATCTAGGTCCCAGTACAGTACTGGCAGTAAGACAAATCGTCCCTTGTGTCCTAAGTGTGGTAGGGCTCATTTGGGTGAGTGTTAGGGTGAGAAGAAAGGTTGTTTTTGGTGTGGTAACAGGGGTCACAGAGTTAGAGATTTTCCACAGGATGGACAAGGGCATCGTGACTATCGCCCTCAGACACAGACTCAGAATATTAGTGCTCCAGTTCCAGTGAATCGCCCAGCCCCAGCTCAGGGCACCTCTTCTAGCAATGCTGGCGGTTAGCACCATAATAGATTCTATGCTTTACCATCCCACCAGGAACAGGAGGAATCTCTTGATGTTGTTACTGGTATGCTTCATATATTTCAGCTTGATGTCTATGCTTTGTTGGATCCTGGATCTCATTTCTTATATGTTACACCTTTGATTGCTGTGAATTTTGAAGTGAGTTCTGAGATTATTCCTGAGCCTATCCTAGTTTCTACCCTAGTGGGTGATCCGACTGTTGCTCAGAAAGTGTATAAAAAGTGCCCTGTTACCGTTCTTCATAGAGTCTTGTTGGCTGATCTGATTGAGTTAGACATGGTAGATTTTAATGTGATTTTGGGTATGGACTAGTTGTATTCTTCTTATGCCTCTATTGATTATCGGACCCGAGTGGTCAAGTTTCAGTTTCTGGGTGCATCCTTATTTGAGTAGTCTGGGAATTTTGTTTCATCCAAGAGTTATTTTATCTCTTACCTCAAAGCTAGAAAGCTTATTTCCAAGGGGTGTATTTACCATATGGTTAGATTCAAAGACACTAAGTCTAAGACTCCAACTCTCCAGTCTGTTAACGTCGTCAATGAGTTTTCTGATGTCTTTTTGGATGATTTCCTAGGGATACATCCTGATAGAGAGATAGGGTTTGGGATTGATCTTCTTCCCGATACTCAGCCCATTTCTTTTCCTCCTTATCATATGGCCGCTGCAGAACTTAAGAAGTTGAAAGAGCAACTCAAAGATCTACTAGCTAAGGGTTTCCTAAGGCCTAGTGTTTCTTCTTAGGGTGCTTCTGTGTTGTTTGTGAGAAAGAAAGATGGCTCTTTCCGTATGTGCATTGATTAGTGCCAATTGAATAAAGTCACCATAAAAAATAAGTACCCCCTTCCAAGAATAGATGATTTATTTAACCAATTGCAAGGTGCAAGTTATTTCTCAAAGATAGAACTTCGTTCCGACTATCATCAACTCAAAGTTAGGGAGTGTGACATCCTAAAAACTGCTTTTCGAACTCGTTATGGTCATTTTGAGTTTCTTGTTATGTATTTCAGGTTAACTAATGCCCCGACAGCTTTCATGGACTTCATGAATTGAGTGTTAAGATCATATCTGGATATGTTTGTCATAGTGTTCATCGATGATATACTAGTGTACTCCCGTAGTAAAGATGAATATTCTGATTATCTCTAAACTGTCTTGCAAACCCTGAGAGATCACAAGTTTTTTGCCAAGTTCAGTAAGTGTGATTTTTGGCTAAGGTCAGTTGTTTTTCTGGGTCATATCATTTCTTTTGAGGGTATTAGAGTTGATCCCCAAAAGACCAAAGCTGTTACAAATTGACCTAGACCTATTTTTTCGACTGATATTCAAAGTTTCTTAGGTTTAGTTGGCTCTTACCGCTGTTTTGTTGAGGGTTTCTCCTCTATTGCGTCTCCTATGACTCTGTTGACCAAAAGAAAGTGAAGTTCTTGCGATCTGAATCTTATGAGAAGAGTTTTCAGGAGTTGAAGACTCGACTCACTTCAACCCCTATTTTGACTTTCCCTAATGGTGTTGATGGTTTTGTGGTGTACTGTGATGCTTCGAGAGTTGGGTTTGGTTGCGTATTGATGCAGAAGGGTAAGGTGATATCTTATGCTTCTAGACAGTTGAAACCCCATGAGAAAAATTACCCCACCCATGACCTTGAGTTGGCTGCTGTTGTGTTTGCTTTGAAAATATGGAGACACTATTTGCATGGTGTCCATGTTGATGTTTTCACTGATCAAGTCTGCAGTATGTGTTTACCCAGAGAGAATTGAATCTTAGGTAGAGACGATGGTTAGAATTGTTAAAGGACTATGATATGAGTGTGCTGTACCATCCGAGCAATGCCAATGTTGTGGCGGATGCCTTAAGTAGAGTGTCCATGGGTAGTGTTTCACATGTGGTAGAAGGTAAGAAATAGTTTGCTCATGATGTACATCATTTGGCTAGATTGAGGGTTAGGTTGTTTGACTCTATTGAAGGTAGTATAGGGATTCAGAGTAGTTCTGAATCCTCTTTGGTTTCGAAAGTGAAAGAAAAGAAATACTTAGATGCTAGTTTGGTCAAACTGAAGGAGTCAGTCAAGGACCAAAAAGTAGAGGTTTTCAACCAAGGGGGAGATGGTGTGTTGAGATTGTAGGGTAGATTGTGTGTCCCGAATGTTGATGATCTGAGATAGAGGATTATGGCTGAACCGCATGAGGCACGATATTCTATTCATCCTGGTGCCACCAAGATGTACCAAGACTTGCGAGAAATCTATTGGTGGAGTGGCATGAAGAAAGATGTAGCAGCATTTGTAGCTAAGTGTGCAATATGCCAACAGGTTAAGGTTGAACACCAAAGACCTAGTGGTATGATGCAAAAGTTTAGTATTCCCACCTGGAAGTGGGAGGAGATAAATATGGACTTCGTGATTGGTTTACCTCCTTCCCGATGCCATCATGATTCCATTTGGGTTGTGGTTGATAGGTGAATAAGTCTGCCCATTTTTTCCCTGTTCATACTTTATATACTGCTGAGGATTACGCTAGATTGTATATCTGATAGCTAGTCAAACTGCATGGTGTTCCCTTGTCTATCATTTTGGATAGGGGTACTCAGTTCACTTCACAATTTTGGAAAGCTTTTCAGAAGGGTCTTGGTACCCAAGTGCTTTTGAGTTCTGCTTTTCATCCGCAGACCGATGGTCAGGCTGAACGAACTATCAGGACCTTAGAGGATATGTTAAGAGCTTGTACACTTGACTTTAAGGGAATTTGGGATGATCACTTACCGTTGATAGAGTTTGCTTACAATAACAGTTTCCACTCTAGTATTGGCATGGCTCCGTTTGAAGCCTTATATAAGAGGAAGTGTAGATCACCCATAGGTTGGTTCGAGGTGGGTGAAGCGGCTGTGAGTGGTCCTGATTCGGTATTTGAGGCTATGGAAAAAGTTAAGTTGATTAGGGAAAGGTTGAAAACTACACAGAGTCGTCAAAAGTCATATACGGATGTTAGAAGGAGAGACCTTAAGTTTGAAGTTGTTGACCTAGTGTATCTAAAAATTTCACCCATGAGGGGGGTGAAGAGATTCGGAAAGAAGGGGAGGCTTAGTCCCCATTATATTGGTCCTTACAAAATTCTTAGCCGTGTTGGTAAGGTAGCTTATGAAGTCGAGTTGCCTTCCGAGTTGTCCTCTGTTCATCCAATATTCCATGTCTCCATGCTTAGAAAGAATATTAGCGATGCTGTGGTAGTGGATTCCTCTGTGAGGGCTGACATTCAAGAAAATTTTTCTTTTGATGAGATTTCTATTGAGATTCTTGATTTCAGTGTCCGAAGACTAAGGAACAAAATAGTTCCTTTGGTCAAGGTGTTAAGGCGAAACCAATCTGTTGAGGGTGCAACTTGAGAAGTTGAGGCGGATATGAAATCCAAGTACCCGCACCTATTTTCCATGAACTCCGATCAAGCCGAAGGTACTGTTCTTTCCTAAATCATGCACTTTTGATAAAAGTTGCAGCAGTTCAACTGTCATTTATTATGTGTTCAGCTGTAGTTTCTTGAATTTATACATTCTATGTTGCATTTGGAGTGAGAAACGATGTGGTGATGAGTCTAACGAATGGTTTCATATGTATACTCTATTCCCTATCTAATCTTGGCATGTCTAGCGTTATTTGAGGATGACTGTTTCCAGGGGGGATGATGTAATACCTCGGGAAATTTTTCATTGAAATTTTGTGCGTAAACGTGTTGGGTTCTATCTTCTAGAATGAATTATAAATTTTCCGAGATAAATGTCTTATATTATGACCCACCATTATGTAGAGTATCGAATAAGCTTTTCAACAATATGTGGATCATCCTAAACGGACACCGGAGTGACGAGTTATGAACATTCCGATCGAACCGTGAATAGTAGTGACAGTAAAACGTGTAGGAAAAAGTACTGAGGCCTGGCATATTTTTGTTCCAACTTTAAATGATCATAACTCCTTGTACATAATTATCTGGGTGATGTACTATATATCAACGGAAAGCTCTACGAATCCTCTTTCCAATGAAATTGGTTTCATCCAATTTGTCTATCGAACTAAAAAGGTATGGTCGATCTACTTCAACCTAACAAAAGTGAATTTTTGGGTCAACTTCAAACGATCATAACTCCTCGTACACAATGATATAGGTGAAATACTATATATCAACGGAAATATATGAGAGTTCTCTTTCTAATGAAATTGGTTTCATCCAATTTGGATATTGGAGTAAAACGTTATGGTTGATCTACTTCAGACTATCAAAACAGTCCACCAAAGGACAGATTCGAGAATTATTTGATTTTAGGGAGGTATAAAGAGACCTTACTTCCCTAGAACTATGTGCCCCCGTAGGAGTGAGCCTGAGGCTGATTTATATAGTGATTTAATTGATATTTACATTATGAGAATTGATATTATTGATGAACTAAAAGTGATTGACAAATTATATGATGACTCACATGTGTTATTGTACTTATTTCATCCTCTCATGATTATGATGATTTTCTTCGGGCTATGTGAGTCTTTCATACATCCTGCATATTTCTTATAAATATTTATGATGATGAAGTTTATACAACTTCATACACCCCCATATACTCAGTTCCTTTCCATAGTACTGACCCACATCTTCGGATATGGGCTGTATTTTCTCGGAATGTAGGTTCAGGTGCTCAGTTCCAGGTTCGACAATGATTCTTCAGGCACGCTGTTCTACATCCTCTGTTGTGGTGAGTCCTCATGTTCCAAGGACGTGATGTTTGATGTTGGTTTCACGGAATTGTTTGCATTTGATAACTGAGTATAAATCAGTTGGGGCATGTCTCAGTGGCTCGCTGGTTTTATTGATTTTCTTAGAGGCTTGTCAGACTAATATAGATGTTGGGAGTTGACTAATTAGTCGTATTTTGTTATCTTTCTGAAATTTTTTTATTCTTGGATGATGATTACTCTTTTGATATTTGAGGGTTATTTATGGAAACACTATTGATTTGTGTTGAACTGAATGAAAATGGCTCAAAGGGTTAGCTTGGGGATACTCGTAGCCTTAACCACCGTGTGACACTCCGAGACCCATTTTTTGAGGCGTTACAGCAACGGTATCAATGACGGTTCATCACAAATCTAACGGTCCGTCGGATCGTCTGTCGCACATTGGCCAGGATGAGGCCACATTGCCTCTGCACTACGGTCCGTCATAGCCTCGACGGTCACTCATCCTAGCTGTCACACTTGGGCTAAAAAAAGAGCTACTGCCATGGTTGTGACAGTCTGGGCGATGGTCCTTGTTGAATTTTGATAAAATTGGTATCGATGGAAAGCTTATTCAATTCTCTACATGAAAAAAAGAGTAGGAAAATGATCAAAAAGTACTTTTAAAATAAACTTAAAAATACTGAACGTGGTCTGCTATGATGAAGTGATGGTTCATCGCTCAACCTGATGGTTTTTCGGATCATCTGTCACACATCAGTCAATAAAATAATAAACTGACTCGATGTGATGGTCTCGATGATGGTCCATCATAAATCCAATGGTCTGTTCGATTGTCTGTCACATGTTGGCTTGGATGAGGCCATACTACCTTAGTGCGACGGTCCCATCGGTGGTCTGTCGCAAGCTCGACGATCCATCACAAACTCGATGGTCAGTAAAACGACCACAACTTCCTCATACGATGTTGGATTTTTATGAAATTGGTATTGATGGAGTGCTTATTTAATGCTATACATGACAAAAAAAGTGGGAAAAAGACCAAAAAGACCTTTTAAGATCAACATAAAAATATTGAACAGGGTTTGCGATGGTCGAAGTGACGATCCGTCGCTCAGCCTGTCAATCCATCAAATCATCCATTGCACATCAATCAAAAAAATAATACACTGCCTCGATGCGACGATCTCAAAAATGGTCCGTCGCAAATCTGATGGCCTGTCGAATCTTCCATCGTACGTTGGCCAGGATGAGGCCACACTACCTCAACGCAACGGTCCCAACGACGATCCGTTGTCCTGGCTGGCACACTTGGGCCCAAAAAATGGGGTTACTGCCTTTGTTGCGACAGTATAGGCGAAGGCCCATCACAAGCTCGATGGTCCATCTGGCTATCTTTGAGACCATCGCATCGAGGTGGTGTATTATTTTACCATCAGGCTAATCGACGGATCGTCAATTCAATTATCACAGGCCCAGTTCAGTATTTTGAAAAGACATTTTGGCCTTTTTCCCACTCTTCTTGTCATGTAGAGCATTGCATAAACTTTTCATCGATACCAATTTTGTCAAACTCCGACATCGAACGAGGAAGTTATCGCCATTTTACTGAAAGCAGTCGAAACCGCCCAGATGCAAAGGCCGAGTTGATGGAACATCGAGCTTGCGATGGACTGTCGCCCAGACTATCACAAACAAGGTAGTAACTCCCCTTTTTTGGCCCAAGTGTGACGGCCAGGACGATGAACCATCGAGTTTGTGAGGTAGTGTATTTTTAGCCCAATGTGTGACAGACAATCCGATGGATTATCAGATTTGTGACAGATCATAGTTGATACCATCGCATCAAGACAATGTATTATTTTTCTAACTGATGTACAATGGATGATCTGACAGACCATCAGGCTGAGGGATGGACTGTCACATCAACCATCGTAGACCCCATTCAGTAATTTTAAGTCAATATTAAAAGGACTTTCTGGTCTTTTTCCCACTATTTTTTTCATTTAGATCATTCTATAAGCTTTCCATCGATACTAATTTTGCCAAAATCCAACATTGAACGAGGAAGTTATGCCCATTTTATAGAAAGCAATCAAAACCACCCAGGTGTGATGGTCGGGTTGACGGACCATCAAGCTTGCAATGGACTGTTTCCCAGATCTTTGGAACAAAGGCAGTAACTCCCTTTTTTGGCCCAAGTGTGACAACCATTTACGACAGACTATCAAGGCTGCGATGGACCATTGCTGGTACCGTAGTGCTAAAGTAGTGCGGCCTCATCCTGGCTAACATGCGAGGGACATTCTGATGGACCATCGGATTTGCGATGGACCATCGTTGAGACTATCACATCGAGGCAATGTATTATTTTGCAGATCGATATGCGACGGACAATCCAATGGATCGTTAGGGGGAGCAACGAATCTCACTTTGACCATCGCAGACTCCGTTCGATATTTTTTAAGTCTATTTTAAAATGACTTTTTGGTCTTTTCCCACTCTTTTTTCATGTAGAGCATTGAATAAACGTTCCATTGATACCACTTTCTTCAAAATCTGACATCGGACGAGGAAGTTATGGTTGTTTTACTGAAAACAGTCGGAACAACCTAGGTGAGATGACCGGGTGGATGGACCGTCACTCAAACCATCATAACTTCCAAGTACGATGGCCAGGACGATGGACCATCGCGCAGAGACAGTTTTGCCTCATCCTGGCCAACGTACGACGGACGATCTGACGAACTATAAGATTTGTGACAGACTATTGTTGAGGCCATCATATCGAGGAAGTGTATTATTTTTCTGACTGATATGCAACGGATGATTTGATGAACCATCAGGCTGAGTAACGGACCATTACTTCGATCATCGCAGCCCCCGTTCAATATTTTTAAGTTGATTTTAATAGAATTTTTTGGTCTTTTACCCACTCTTTTTGTCATGTATAGAATTGAACAAACTTTCCATCGATACCAATTTCATCAAAATCCAACATCAAGCGAGGAAGTTAATGCCGTTTTACTGAAAGCATTTAAAATTGCCCGAGAACGATGGCCAGGTTGATGGATCATCGCCCAGATCGTTGCAACCAATGCACTAACTCCCTTTTTTTGCCCCAATGCGACAACCAAGAGGATAAACCATCGAAGCTGCGATGGACCGTTACTAGGGCCATCGTGCTGAGGCAGTGTGGCCTCATTTAGGCCAATATACGATGGACCATCGTTGAGACCGTCACATCAAGGCAGTGTATTATTTTGCTAGTTAATATGCGACAGACGATAAGATGCACCGTCAGGCTGAGTGACGGACCGTCTCTTCAACCATCGCTGACCATGTTCAATATTTTTAAGCTTTTAATAAGATTCAACCAGAGCATTTAATAAGCTTTCCATCGATGCCAAATTCATCAAAATTCGACATCAGACGAGGAAGTTATGGTCGTTTGACTGAAAACAGTCGGAATTGCCTAGGTCCGAAGACTGGGTGGACGGACCATTGGGATAGTGATGAAACATCGCCCAGATATACCTAACCAACGAATTAACTCTATTTGTTTGGCGCATATGCGACGGACCATTGCTGCGACCGTCGCACTGAGGTAGTGTGGCCTCATCCTGGCCAACGTGTTATGAATGATCCGATGGACTGTCGAATTTACAATGAACCATCATTGAGACCATCCCATCGAGGTAGTGTATTATTTTGCTGACTGATGTGACACGAATGATCCGGCGGACTGTCAAGCTAGGCGATGCACCATTACTTCGACCGTTACAGTCCATGTTTAGTATTTTTTAATAAATTTCAAAAGGAATTTTTGGACTTTTTCCCATTCTTGTTTTCGTGTAATGCATTGAATAAGCTTTCGATCGATACCAATTTTTTTGAAATCTGACATCGAACGAGAAAGTTATGGTCGTTTTACTGAAAGTTGTCAAAACTGCCCAGGTTCGATGAAGGAGATCACAGTCCATCGAGCTTGCAGTGGACTGTCGCCCAGATCATCACAACCAAGGTATTAACTCACTTTTCTTTCCCCAAGTGTGATGGACCGTCAAGGCTACGATGGACCATCGCTGGGACTATCAAGCTGAGGCAGTATGGACTTATCCTAGCCAACATGCGGTGGATGATCCGATAGACCATTGAATTTGTGAAGGATCATCATTTTGATCATCTCTTCATGGAAGTTTATTATTTTAATGATTAATGTGTGATGAATGATCTGACAATCCGTCAGGCTGAGCAATAGACCATCACTTCTATCATCTCTGACCCCGTCTAGTATTTTTTTGTCAATTATAAAAGGACTTTTTAGTATTTTTCCCAATTTTTTTTCATATGGAGCATTGAATAAGCATTCTATCGATACCAATTTCATCAAAATTTGACATCTAACGAGGAAGTTATGGTCGTTTTACTGAAAGCAGTCAGAACCGCTCAGGTGCGACGGCCAGGTTAACAGACCATTGAGTTTGCGATGGACCATCTCCCAGACCATCGTAACTAAGGTAGTAACTCCCTTTTTTTATCCCAAACACGATGGGTAGGATGACATACCGTCGAGACTACAACGAACCTTCATTGGGACCATCGAGCTGAGGTAGTATGGCCTCATCCTGGCCAACGTTCGATGAATGATCCGATAGACCATAGGATTAGTGACAGACCATCGTTGAGATCTTCGCATCGTGAAAGAGTATTATTTTGTTGAATGATGTGCAACAGACGATCCTACAGATCGTCAAGCTAAGCGATAGACAGTCTCTTCAACCATCGCAGACCATATTTAATATTTTTAAGTTGATTTTAAAAGGTCTTTTTGGACTTTTCCCCACTATTATTGTCATTTAGATCATTGAGTAAGATTTCCATCGATACCAATTTCGTCAAAATTTGACATCAGGCGAGAAAGTTATGGACGATTTACTGAAAGTAGTCGAAACTGCCCAAGTACGGCAACCGAGTTGACGGACCATCAAGCTTGTGATGGACGATCGTCCAGACCATCGCAACCATGGCAATAACTCCCTTTGTTTTGCCCAAGTGCAACGGCCAAGACGATGGACCGTCGAGGTTGCAATAGACCATCGCGCTGAGGTAGTGTGGCCTCATCCTGGCCAACGTGCGTTGGACGATCCAATGGACCATCGGATTTACGATGGATCATCGTTTAGATAATCACATCGGGTAAGTGTATTATTTTGATGACTGATGTACAACGGATGATCCGATTGACCGTCAGGCTGAAGGAATGACAGTCACTTCGATCATCGCAGACCCTGTTCAATATTTTAAAGTCAATTTTAAAAGTACTTTTTAGTTTTTCCCAAAATTTTTATCATGTAAAGCATTGAATAAGCTTTCCATAGACACCAATTTCATCAAAAACTAACATTGGATGAGGAAGTTATGGTCGTTTTACTGAAAGAAGTTAGAACTGCCCAAGTGCGATGGCTGCGTTTACGGACTGTCTCCTAAACTGCCGCAATCAAGGCAGTAACTCCCTTTTATTAGCCCAAATATGATGGCCAAGATGATGGACCATTGAGGATACGACAGACCATCGTTAAGACCACCGCATCGAGGCAGTGTATTATTTTGCTGACTGATGTGCGACGGAAGATCTGAGGGACCATCAGGCTGAGCGACGGACCATTACTTCGACTGTCGTAGACCCCGTTTAGTATTTTTAAGTCAATTTTAAAAGTACTTTTTGGTATTTTTCCCACTATTTTTTTCATGTAGAGCATTCAATAAGATTTTCATCGATACCAATTTCATCAAAATTCGACATCAGACGAGTAAGTTATGGCCATTTAATTCAAAGCAGTTGGAACCGCCTAGGTGCGAAGACTGGGTGAACGGACCATCGATCTAGCGATGGACCATCGCCCAAACAGTTCAAACCAAGGAAGTAACTCCCTTGTTTTGGCCCATGTACGACGAACCATCGCTGGGATCATCGCGCTGAGAAAGTGTGGCCTCATCCTGGCCAACGTGTGACGGATGATTTGACGGATTGTTGAATTTTAAATGAACCATCGTTAAGACCATCCCATTGAGGTAGTATATTATTTTGCTAATTGATATGACTCGGATGATCCAGCAGGCCGTCAAGCAGGGCGACGAATCATTACTTCGACCATTACAGTCCCTGTTTAGTATTTTTAAGTCGAATATAAAAGGACTTTTTGGAATTTTTCCCATTCCTGTTGTCATGTAATGATTGAATAATCTTTTCGATCAATACCAATGTTTTAAAAGTCTGACATCGAACGAGGAAGTTATGGTGGTTTTACTAAAAGCTGTTGGAACTGCCTAGGTGCGAAGAAGGAGATGACAGTCCATCAATCGTGCAGCGGACTATCACCCAGACCATTGCAACAAAGGTAGTAACTTACTTTTTTTGCCCTAAGTGCGATGGACCTTCAAGGCTGTGACGGACCATCGTTGGGACCATCGCGCTGAGGCAGTATGGCCTCATCTTGGCCAACATACGACGAACGATCTAATGGACTATCGAATTTGCGATGGATCATCATTGAGATCATCGCATCGAGGCAGTGTATTATTTTAATGATTGATGTGTGACGGATGATCCGAAGGTCCATCAGGCAGAGCGACGGACCGTTAATTCTATCATTACTAACCCCGTCTAGTATTTTTTTGTCGATTATAAAAGGACTTTTTAGTATTTTTACCAATCTTTTTTTCATATAGAGAATTTAATAAGCTTTCTATTGATAACAACTTCATCAAAAGTAGTTGGAACCGCCCAGATGTGACGGCCAGATTGACAGACCATTGAGTTTCCGATGGACCATCTCCTAGACCGTCGCAAACAAGGTAGTAACTCATTTTTTTATCCTAAGCGCAATGTCCAGGATGACATAACATCGAGGTTGCGATGGACCGTCGCTGGGATCGTCGCGCTGAGGTAGTGTGGCCTCATCTTGGCCAAAATTTGATGGATGATCTGACAGACTGTCGAATAAGCAATGGACCATCGTTGAGACCATAGCATCGAGGCAGAGTATCATTTTACTGATTGATGTGCGACAGACGATCTGATGGATCGTCCGGCTGAGCGACGGATAGTTACTTCGACCATCGCAGACCATGTTAAGTATTTTTAAGTTGATTTTAAAAGGACTTTTTGGAGTTTTTTCCACTATTATTGTCATGTAGAGAATTGAATACGCTTTCCATCGATATTAATTTCATCAAAATACGACATTGGGCGAGAAAGTTATGGCTAATTTACTGAAAATAGTCGAAACTGCCTAGGTGCAGCGGCCGAGTTGACAAACCGTCGAGCTTGCAATGGACCATCGTGCAAACCATCACAACCATGGAAATAACTCCCTTTATTTGGCCCAAGTGCGACGGCCAGGATGATGGACCGTCGAGGTTGCGACAGACTGTCACGCTGAGGCAGTGTGGCCTCATCTTGGCCAACGTGCGATGGATGATCTGATGGACCATCGAATTTATGATGGATTGTTGTTTAGATCGTCGCATTGGGGCAGTGTTTTATTTTGATGACTGATATACGATGGATGATCCGATGGATCGTTAGGCTAAATAACTGACAGTCACTTTGATCCTCACAGATCCCGTTCAGTATTTTTAAGTCGATTTTAAAAGGACCTTCTAGATTTTTATCATGTAAAGCATTGAATAAGCTTTCCATCAATACCAATTTCATCAAAAACCAACATCGGACGAGGAAGCTATGGCCATTTTACTGAAAGCAGTCAGAACTGCCCAGGTGCAATAGCCGGGTTTACCGATCATCTCCCAAACAGCTGCAACCAAGGCAGTAACTCTCTTTTATTGGCCAAAATATGATGGCCTAGATAATGGACCATCGAGGCTGCAACGGATCATCTTTGAGACCATCACATCGAGGCAATGTATTATTTTGTTGACTGGTATGCGACGTACGATCAGATGAACCGTCAAGCTGAGTGACGGACCGTCACTTCGACCATCATAGACCCCATTTAGTATTTTTAAGCCAATTTTAAAAGTACTTTTTGGTATTTTCCCACTATTTTTTTCATGTAGAGCATTCAATAAACTTTCTATCGATACCAATTTCATTAAAATTCGACATCAGATAAGGAAGTTATCGCCGTTTGACTGAAAGCAGTTGAAACCGCCCAGGTACGAAGACTGAGTGGACAAACCATCGATCTAACGATGGACCATCGCCCAGATAGTCCAAACGAAGGAAGTAACTCCCTTTTTCGCCCATGTGCAACGGAAAATCGCTGGGACCGTCGCGCTGAAGTAGTGTGGCCTCATTCTGGCCAAAGTTTAACGGACGATCTGATGGACTATCAAATTTAAAACGGTCCATCGTTGAGACCAACCCAACGAGTTAGTGTATTATTTTGCTGACTAATGTGACACGGATGATCCGGCTAACCATCAAGCTGGGCGACGGACCATTACTTCGACTGTTGCAGTCCTCGTTTAGTATTTCTAAGTCGATTTTAAAAGGAATTTTTGGAATTTTTCCCATTCTTGTTGTTGTGTAATGCATTGAATAAGCTTTTGATCGACACCAACTTTGTCAAAATATGACATCGAACGAGGAAGTTATGGTTGTTTTACTGAAAGCTGTTAGAACTGCCCAGGTGCGACGAAGGAGATGACGGTCCATCAAGCTTGCGGTGAACTTTCGGCCAGACTGTCACAACTAAGGTAGTAACTCACTTTTTTTGTGCGAAGTGCGTCGGACCATCAAGGCTGCAACGGACCATCGCTAGTACCATTGCGTTGAGGTAGTATGGCCTCATCCTGGCCTACATGCGACGGACGATCCGATGGACCATCGAATTTGCGATGGATCATCATTGATATCATTGCATTGAGTTAGTGCATTATTTTAATTACTGATGTGCGATGGATGATCCGACGATCCATCACGCTAAGTGATGGACTGTCACTTCTATCATAACTGACCCCGTCCAATATTTTTTTTTCGATTATAAGAGAACATTATAGCATTTTTCCCAATCTTTTTTTCATGTAGATCATTGAATAATCTTTCTATCGATACCAATTTTGTTAAAATTTAACGTCGGACAAGAAAGGTATGGCCATTTTACTGAAAGTAGTTGAACCGCCCAGGTGTGACGGCCGGGTTGACAGACCATTGAATTTGTGATGGAATATCTCCCAGACCATCGTAACCAAGGCAGTAAATCCATTTTTTTAGGCCAAGCACGATGGCCAAGACGATATACCATCGAGGCTATGACGGACTGTCGCGCTAAGGCAGTGTGGCCTCATCCTGGCTAATGTACGACTAATGATCCGACAGATGATCGTATTACCGAAGAACCATCGTTGATACCGATGCATCAAGGCAGAGTATTATTTTGCTGATTGATGTGCGACGGACGATCCGACGGATCGTCAGGTTGAGCGATAAAAAGTCACTTGGACCATCGCACACCATGTTTAGTATTTTTAATTTAATTTTAAAAGGACTTTTTGGAATTTTTTCCATTATAATTTTATGTAGAGAATTGAATAAGATTTCCATTGATACCAATTTTTTCAAAATCCGACATCGGGCAAGAAAGTTATGGCCAATTTACTGAAAGCAGTCAAAACCGCCCAGGTGCGGCAGCCGGGTTGACGGACTGTTGATCTTGCGATGGACCGTCGTCCAGACCATTACTTCAACCATTGCAGTCCACATTTAGTAGTTTTAAGTCAATTTTAAAAGGACTTTTTGGCCTTTTCCCATTCTTGTTGTCGTGTAATGCATTGAATAATCTTTCGATCGATACCGATTTTGTCAAAATCTGACATCGAATGAGGAAGTTATGGTGGGTTTACTAAAAGCTGTCGGAACTGCCCAGGTGCGACGAAGGAGATGACTGTCCATCGAGCCTGTAGTGGACTATCACCCAGACCGTCAAGGCTACAACGAACCATCGTATTGAGGCTGTATGGCCTCATCCTAGCAAACATGCAACGGACAATTCGATGGACCATTAAATTTGGGATGGATCATCATTGATATCATCGCATCGAGGTAATGTATTATTTTAATGATTGATGTGCGATGGATGATCCGACGGTCCATCAGGCTGAGCAACGAACCGCCATTTCTATCATCGCTGACCCCATCCAATATTTTTTTATCGATTATAAGAGGACTTTTTAGTATTTTTCCCAATATTTTTTTCATATAGAGCATTGAATAAGCTTTCTATCAATACCAATGTAAAAATTTAATATCGAACGAGGAAGTTATGACCATTTTACTGAAAGTAGTTGGAACCACCCAGGTGCGACGGCCGGGTTGACAGACCATTGAATTTGTAATGGACCATCTCCCAGACCGTCGTAACCAAGGAAGTAACTCCCTTTTTTTAGCCCAAGCACGATGGCCAGGATGATATACCATCGACGCTTTGATGGACCATCACGCTGAGGTAGTGTGGCCTCATCTTGGCCAATGTATGACTGACGATCAGACATACCGTCGTATTACCGACGGACCATCGTTGAGACCAATGAATCAAGGTAGAGTATTATTTTTCTAATTGATGTGCGACAGACGATCCGATGGATCGTCAGGTTGAGCGACAAAAAGTCACTTGGACCATCGCAGACCATGTTCAGTATTTTTAATTTAATTTTAAAAGGACTTTTTGGACTTTTTTGCATTATTATTTTAATGTAGAACATTGAATAAGCTTTCCATTGATACCAATTTTATTAAAATCCAACATCGGGCAAGAAAGTTATGGCCGATTTACTGAAAGCAATTAAAACCGCCCAGGTGCGGCGGCCAGATTGATGGACCGTCGATCTTTCAATGAACCGTCGTCCAGACCGTTACTTCGACCGTTGCAGTCCCCGTTTAGTACTTTTAAGTCAATTTTAAAAGGAATTTTTGGCCTTTTCCCATTCTTATTATTGTGTAATGCGTTGAATAATCTTTTGATCGATACCAATTTTGTCAAAATCTGACATCGAATGAGGAAGTTATGGTGGGTTTACTAAAAGCTGTCAGAACTTCCCAGGTGCGATGAAGGAGATGACGGTCCATCGAGCCTATAGTGGACTATCACCTAGACCATTAAGGCTACGACGGACCATCGTTGGGACCATCTTATTGAGGCTGTATGGCCTCATCCTATAAAACATGCAACGGATGATCCGATGGACCATCAAATTTGGGACGGATCATCATTGATATCATCGCAATGAGGTAGTGTATTATTTTAATGATTGATGTGCGATGGATGATCCGACGGTCCATCAGGCTGAGCGACGGACCGTCATTTCTATTATCGTTGACCCAATCCAATATTTTTTTATCGATTATAAGAGGACTTTTTAGTAATTTTCTGAATCTTTTTTTCATGTAGA